>NW_027043063.1:300000-484160 GCF_036013475.1 Columba livia
AAAGAAGTAAGAAAGAAGTAAGAAAGAAGTAAGAAAGAAGTAAGAAGGAATTAAGAAAGAAGTAAGAAAGAAGTTAGGAAGGAGTAAGAAAGAAGTAAGAAAGAAGTAGGAAAGAAGTAAGAAAGAAGTAAGAAAGAAAGAAGAAAGAAGTAAGAAAGAAGTAAGAAAGAAGTAAGAAAGAAAGAAGAAAGAAGTAAGAAAGAAGAAAGAAAAAAGTAAGAAAAAAGTAAGAAAGAAGAAAAAAGAAGTAAGAAAGAAAGAAGAAAGAAGTAAGAAAGAAGTAAGAAAGAAGTAAGAAAGAAGTAAGAAAGAAGTAAGAAAGAAGTAAGAAAGAAGCAATAAAGAAGTAAGAAAGAAGAAAGAAAGAATTAAGAAAGAAGAAAGAAAGAACTAAAATAGAAGAAAGTTAGAAGTAAGAAAGAAGTAAGAAAGAAAGAAGAAAGAAGTAAGAAAGAAGTAAGAAAGAAGTAAGAAAGAAGTAAGAAAGAAAGAAGAAAGAAGTAAGAAAGAAGAAAGAAAGATAGAAGAAAGAAGTAAGAAAGAAGTAAGAAAGAAGTAAGAAAGAAGTAAGAAAGAAGTAAGAAAGAAGTAAGAAAGAAGTAAGAAGGAATGAAGAAAGAAGTAAGAAAGAAGTAAGAAAGAAGTAAGAAAGAAGTAAGAAAGAAGAAAGAAAGAAGTAAGAAAGAAGTAAGAAAGAAGAAAGAAAGAATTAAGGAAGAAGAAAGAAAGAACTAAAATAGAAGAAAGTTAGAAGTAAGAAAGATGTAAGAAAGAAGTAAGAAAGAAGTAAGAAAGAAGTAAGAAAGAAGTAAGAAAGAAGAAAAAAAGAAGTAAGAAAGAAGTAAGAAAGAAGTAAGAAAGAAGTAAGAAAGAAGTAAGAAAGAAGTAAGAAAGAAAGAAGAAAGAACTAAGAAAGAAGTAAGAAACAAGAAAAAAGAAGAATGAAGTAAGAAAGAAGTAAGAAAGAAGTAAGAAAGAAGAAAGAAAGAAGTAAGAAAGAAGTAAGAAAGAAGTAAGAAAGAAGTAAGAAAGGAGAAAGAAAGAAGAAAGAAAGAACTAAGAAAGAAGTAACAAAGAAGTAAGAAAGAAGTAAGAAAGAAGTAAGAAAGAAGTAAGAAAGAAAGAAGAAAGAAGTATGAAAGAAGTAAGAAAGAAGAAAGAAAGAAGTAAGCAAGAAGAAAGAAAGAAGTAAGAAAGAAGGAGGAAAGAAAGAAGAAAGAAGTGAGAAAGAAAGAAGAAAGAAGAAAGAAAGAAGTAAGAAAGAGGTAAGAAAGAAGTAAGAAATAAGTAAGAAGGAATGAAGAAAGAAGTAAGAAAGAAGTAAGAAAGAAGTAAGAAAGAAGTAAGAAAGAAGTAAGAAAGAAGTAAGAAAGAAGAAAAAAAGAATTAAGAAAGAAGAAAAAAAGAAGTAAGAAAGAAGTAAGAAAGAAGTAAGAAAGAAGTAAGAAAGAAGTAAGAAAGAAGTAAGAAGGAATGAAGAAAGAAGTAAGAAAGAAATAAGAAAGAAGTAAGAAAGAAGTAAGAAAGAAGAAAGAAAGAAGTAAGAAAGAAGTAAGAAAGAAGCAAGAAACAAGTAAGAAAGAAGTAAGAAAGAAGTAAGAAAGAATTAAGAAAGAAGTAAGAAAGAATTACGAAAGAAGAAAGAAGTAAGAAAGAAGTAAGAAAGAAAGAAGTAAGAAAGAAGTAAGAAAGAAGTAAGAAAGAAGTTAGAAAGAAGTAAGAAAGAAGTAAGAAAGAAGTAAGAAAGAAGTAAGAAAGAAAGAAGAAAGAAGTAAGAAAGAAGTGAGAAAGAAGTATGAAAGAAGTAAGAAAGAAGAAAGAAAGAAGTAAGAAAGAAGTAAGAAAGAAGTAAGAAAGAAGTAAGAAAGAAATAAGAAAAAAGAAAGAAAGAAGTAAGAAAGAAGTAAGAAAGAAAGAAGAAAGAAGTAAGAAAGAATTAAGAAAGAAGTAAGAAAGAAGTAAGAAAGAAGAAAGAAAGAAGTAAGAAAGAAGTAAGAAAGAAGTAAGAAAGAAGTAAGAAAGAAGTAAGAAAGAAGTAAGAAAGAAAGAGGAAAGAAGTAAGAAAGAAGTAAGAAAGAAGTAAGAAAGAAGAAAAAAGAAGTTAGAAAGAAGTAAGAAAGAAGTAAGAAAGAAGTAAGAAAGAAAGAAGAAAGAAGTAAGAAAGAAGTATGAAAGAAGTAAGAAAGAAGAAAGAAAGAAGTAGGAAAGAAGTAAGAAAGAAGTAAGATAGAAGTAAGTAAGAAAGAAGAGAGAAGAAAGAAAGAAATAAGAAAGAAGTAAGAAAGAAGCAAGAAAGAAGTAAGAAGGCATGAAGAAAGAAGTAAGAAAGAATTAAGAAAGAAGTAAGAAAGAAGTAAGAAAGAAAGAAGAAAGAAGTAAGAAAGAAGTAAGAAAGAAGTAAGAAAGAAGAAAGAAAGAAGTAAGAAAGAAGTAAGAAAGAAGTAAGAAAGAAGTAAGAAAGAAGTAAGAAAGAAGTAAGAAAGAAAGAAGAAAGAAGTAAGAAAGAAGTAAGAAAGAAGTAAGAAAGAAGTAAGAAAGAAGTAAGAAAGAAGTAAGAAAGAAGTAAGAAAGAAGTAAGAAGGAATGGAGAAAGAAGTAAGAAAGAAGTTAGAAAGAAGAAAGAAGTAAGAAAGAAGTAAGAAAGAAGAAAGAAAGAAGTTAGAAAGAAGTAAGAAAGAAGTAAGAAAGAAAGAAGAAAGAAGTAAGAAAGAAGAAAGAAAGATAGAAGAAAGAAGTAAGAAAGAAGTAAGAAAGAAGTAAGAAAGAAGTAAGAAAGAAGTAAGAAGGAATGAAGAAAGAAGTAAGAAAGAAGTAAGAAAGAAGTAAGAAAGAAGTAAGAAAGAAGTAAGAAAGAAGTAAGAAGGAATGAAGAAAGAAGTAAGAAAGAAGTAAGAAAGAAGCAAGAAAGAAGTAAGAAAGAATTAAGAAAGAAGAAAGAAAGAAGTAAGAAAGAAGTAAGAAAGAAGTAAGAAAGAAGTAAGAAAGAAGAAAGAAGTAAGAAAGAAGTAAGAAAGAAGTAAGAAAGAAGTAAGAAAGAAGTAAGAAAGAAGTTAGAAAGAAGTAAGAAAGAAGTAAGAAAGAAGTAAGAAAGAAGTTAGAAATAAGTAAGAAAGAAGTAAGAAAGTAGTAGGAAAGAAGTAAGAAAGAAGTAAGAAAGAAAGAAGAAATAAGTAAAAAAGAAGTAAGAAAGAAGTAAGGAAGAAAGAAGAAAGAAGTAAGAAAGAAGAAAGAAAGAAGTATGAAAGAAGTAAGAAAGAAGTAAGAAAGAAGTAAGAAAGGAGAAAGAAAGAAGAAAGAAAGAACTAAGAAAGAAGTAACAAAGAAGTAAGAAAGAAGTAAGAAAGAAGTAAGAAAGAAGTAAGAAAGAAAGAAGAAAGAAGTATGAAAGAAGTAAGAAAGAAGAAAGAAAGAAGTAAGCAAGAAGAAAGAAAGAAGTAAGAAAGAAGGAGGAAAGAAAGAAGAAAGAAGTGAGAAAGAAAGAAGAAAGAAGAAAGAAAGAAGTAAGAAAGAGGTAAGAAAGAAGTAAGAAATAAGTAAGAAGGAATGAAGAAAGAAGCAAGAAAGAAGTAAGAAAGAAGTAAGAAAGAAGTAAGAAAGAAGTAAGAAAGAAGTAAGAAAGAAGAAAAAAAGAAGTAAGAAAGAAGAAAAAAAGAAGTAAGAAAGAAGTAAGAAAGAAGTAAGAAAGAAGTAAGAAAGAAGTAAGAAAGAAGTAAGAAGGAATGAAGAAAGAAGTAAGAAAGAAGTAAGAAAGAAGTAAGAAAGAAGTAAGAAAGAAGCAAGAAACAAGTAAGAAAGAAGTAAGAAAGAAGTAAGAAAGAATTAAGAAAGAAGTAAGAAAGAATTACGAAAGAAGAAAGAAGTAAGAAAGAAGTAAGAAAGAAAGAAGTAAGAAAGAAGTAAGAAAGAAGTAAGAAAGAAGTTAGAAAGAAGTAAGAAAGAAGTAAGAAAGAAGTAAGAAAGAAGTAAGAAAGAAAGAAGAAAGAAGTAAGAAAGAAGTGAGAAAGAAGTATGAAAGAAGTAAGAAAGAAGAAAGAAAGAAGTAAGAAAGAAGTAAGAAAGAAGTAAGAAAGAAGTAAGAAAGAAATAAGAAAAAAGAAAGAAAGAAGTAAGAAAGAAGTAAGAAAGAAAGAAGAAAGAAGTAAGAAAGAATTAAGAAAGAAGTAAGAAAGAAGTAAGAAAGAAGAAAGAAAGAAGTAAGAAAGAAGTAAGAAAGAAGTAAGAAAGAAGTAAGAAAGAAGTAAGAAAGAAGTAAGAAAGAAAGAGGAAAGAAGTAAGAAAGAAGTAAGAAAGAAGTAAGAAAGAAGAAAAAAGAAGTTAGAAAGAAGTAAGAAAGAAGTAAGAAAGAAGTAAGAAAGAAAGAAGAAAGAAGTAAGAAAGAAGTATGAAAGAAGTAAGAAAGAAGAAAGAAAGAAGTAGGAAAGAAGTAAGAAAGAAGTAAGATAGAAGTAAGTAAGAAAGAAGAGAGAAGAAAGAAAGAAATAAGAAAGAAGTAAGAAAGAAGCAAGAAAGAAGTAAGAAGGCATGAAGAAAGAAGTAAGAAAGAATTAAGAAAGAAGTAAGAAAGAAGTAAGAAAGAAAGAAGAAAGAAGTAAGAAAGAAGTAAGAAAGAAGTAAGAAAGAAGAAAGAAAGAAGTAAGAAAGAAGTAAGAAAGAAGTAAGAAAGAAGTAAGAAAGAAGTAAGAAAGAAGTAAGAAAGAAAGAAGAAAGAAGTAAGAAAGAAGTAAGAAAGAAGTAAGAAAGAAGTAAGAAAGAAGTAAGAAAGAAGTAAGAAAGAAGTAAGAAAGAAGTAAGAAGGAATGGAGAAAGAAGTAAGAAAGAAGTTAGAAAGAAGAAAGAAGTAAGAAAGAAGTAAGAAAGAAGAAAGAAAGAAGTAAGAAAGAAGTAAGAAAGAAGTAAGAAAGAAAGAAGAAAGAAGTAAGAAAGAAGAAAGAAAGATAGAAGAAAGAAGTAAGAAAGAAGTAAGAAAGAAGTAAGAAAGAAGTAAGAAAGAAGTAAGAAGGAATGAAGAAAGAAGTAAGAAAGAAGTAAGAAAGAAGTAAGAAAGAAGTAAGAAAGAAGTAAGAAAGAAGTAAGAAGGAATGAAGAAAGAAGTAAGAAAGAAGTAAGAAAGAAGCAAGAAAGAAGTAAGAAAGAATTAAGAAAGAAGAAAGAAAGAAGTAAGAAAGAAGTAAGAAAGAAGTAAGAAAGAAGTAAGAAAGAAGAAAGAAGTAAGAAAGAAGTAAGAAAGAAGTAAGAAAGAAGTAAGAAAGAAGTAAGAAAGAAGTTAGAAAGAAGTAAGAAAGAAGTAAGAAAGAAGTAAGAAAGAAGTTAGAAATAAGTAAGAAAGAAGTAAGAAAGTAGTAGGAAAGAAGTAAGAAAGAAGTAAGAAAGAAAGAAGAAATAAGTAAGAAAGAAGTAAGAAAGAAGTAAGGAAGAAAGAAGAAAGAAGTAAGAAAGAAGAAAGAAAGAAGTATGAAAGAAGAAAGAAAGAAGAAAGAAAGAAGTAAGAAAGAAGTAAGAAAGAAGTAAGAAGGAATGAAGAAAGAAGTAAGAAAGAATGAAGAAAGAAGAAAGAAAGAAGTAAGAAAGAATTAAGAAAGAAGTAAGAAAGAATTACGAAAGAAGAAAGAAGTAAGAAAGAAGTAAGAAAGAAGTAAGAAAGAAGTAAGAAAGAAAGAAGAAAGAAGTAAGAAAGAAAGAAGAAAGAAGTATGAAAGAAGTAAGAAAGAAGAAAGAAAGAAGTAGGAAAGAAGTATGAAAGAAGTAAGAAAGAAGAAAAAAAGAAGTAAGAAAGAAGTAAGAAAGAAGTAAGAAAGAAAGAAGAAAGAAGTAAGAAAGAAGAAAAAAGAAGTTAGAATGAAGTAAGAAAGCAGTAAGAAAGAAGTAAGAAAGAAGAAAGAAAGAAGTAAGAAAGAAGTAAGAAAGAATTAAGAAAGAAGTAAGAAAGAAGGAAGAAAGAAGTAAGAAAGAAGTAAGAAAGAAGTAAGAAAGAAGTAAGAAAGAAGAAAGAAAGAAGTAAGAAAGAAGTAAGAAAGAAGTAAGAAAGAAGTAAGAAAGAAGTAAGAAAGAAGTAAGAAAGAAGTAAGAAAGAAGTAAGAAAGAAGTAAGAAAGAAGTAAGAAAGAAGTAAGAAAGAAGAAAGAAAGATAGAAGAAAGAATAAAGAAGTAAGAAAGAAGTAAGAAGGAATGAAGAAAGAAGTAAGAAAGAAGTTAGAAAGAAGTAAGAAAGAAGTAAGAAAGAAGAAAGTAAGAAGTAAGAAAGAAGTAAGAAAGAAAGAAGAAAGAAGTAAGAAAGAAGTAAGAAAGAAGCAAGAAAGAAGTAAGAAAGAAGAAAGAAAGAATTAAGAATGAAGAAAGAAAGAACTAAAATAGAAGAAAGTTAGAAGTAAGTAAGATGTAAGAAAGAAAGAAGAAAGAAGTAAGAAAGAAGTAAGAAAGAAGTAAGAAAGAAAGAAGAAAGAAGTAAGAAAGAAGAAAGAAAGATAGAAGAAAGAAGTAAGAAAGAAGTAAGAAGGAAGTAAGAAAGAAGTAAGAAAGAAGTAAGAAAGAAGTAAGAAAGAAGTAAGAAGGAATGAAGAAAGAAGTAAGAAAGAAGTTAGAAAGAAGAAAGAAGTAAGAAAGAAGTAAGAAAGAAGAAAGAAAGAAGTAAGAAAGAAGTAAGAAAGAAGAAAGAAAGAATTAAGGAAGAAGAAAGAAAGAACTAAAATAGAAGAAAGTTAGAAGTAAGAAAGATGTAAGAAAGAAAGAAGAAAGAAGTAAGAAAGAAGTAAGAAAGAAGAAAAAAGAAGTTAGAATGAAGTAAGAAAGAAGTAAGAAAGAAGTAAGAAAGAAGTAAGAAAGAAGTAAGAAAGAAGAAAGAAAGAAGTAAGAAAGAAGTAAGAAAGAAGTAAGAAAGAAGTAAGAAAGAAGTAAGAAAGAAGAAAGAAAGAAAGAAGAAAGAAGTAAGAAAGAAAGAAGTAAGAAGTATGAAAGAAGTAAGAAAGAAGAAAGAAAGAAGTAAGAAAGAAGATAGAAAGAAATAAGAAAGAAGTAGGAAAGAAAGAAGAAAGAAGTAAGAAAGAAAGAAGAAAGAAGAAAGAAAGAAGTAAGAAAGAGGTAAGAAAGAAGTAAGAAAGAAGTAAGAAAGAAGAAAAAAAGAAGTAAGAAAGAAGTAAGAAAGAAGTAAGAAAGAAAGGAGAAAGAAGAAAGAAAGAAGTAAGAAAGAAGTAAGAAAGAAGTAAGAAAGAAGTAAGAAAGAAGTAAGAAGGAATTAAGAAAGAAGTAAGAAAGAAGTTAGGAAGAAGTAAGAAAGAAGTAAGAAAGAAGTAGGAAAGAAATAAGAAAGAAGTAAGAAAGAAAGAAGAAAGAAGTAAGAAAGAAGTAAGAAAGAAGTAAGAAAGAAAGAAGAAAGAAGTAAGAAAGAAGAAAGAAAGAAGTAAGAAAAAAGTAAGAAAGAAGAAAAAAGAAGTAAGAAAGAAAGAAGAAAGAAGTAAGAAAGAAGTAAGAAAGAAGTAAGAAAGAAGTAAGAAAGAAGTAAGAAAGAAGTAAGAAAGAAGCAATAAAGAAGTAAGAAAGAAGAAAGAAAGAATTAAGAAAGAAGAAAGCAACTAAAATAGAAGAAAGTTAGAAGTAAGAAAGAAGTAAGAAAGAAAGAAGAAAGAAGTAAGAAAGAAGTAAGAAAGAAGTAAGAAAGAAGTAAGAAAGAAAGAAGAAAGAAGTAAGAAAGAAGAAAGAAAGATAGAAGAAAGAAGTAAGAAAGAAGTAAGAAAGAAGTAAGAAAGAAGTAAGAAAGAAGTAAGAAAGAAGTAAGAAAGAAGTAAGAAGGAATGAAGAAAGAAGTAAGAAAGAAGTTAGAAAGAAGAAAGAAGTAAGAAAGAAGTAAGAAAGAAGAAAGAAAGAAGTAAGAAAGAAGTAAGAAAGAAGAAAGAAAGAATTAAGGAAGAAGAAAGAAAGAACTAAAATAGAAGAACGTTAGAAGTAAGAAAGATGTAAGAAAGAAAGAAGAAAGAAGTAAGAAAGAAGTAAGAAAGAAGTAAGAAAGAAGTAAGAAAGAAAGAAGTAAGAAAGAAGAAAAAAGAAGTAAGAAAGAAGTAAGAAAGAAGTAAGAAAGAAAGAAGAAAGAAGTAAGAAAGAAAGAAGGAAGAAGTATGAAAGAAGTAAGAAAGAAGAAAGAAAGAAGTAAGAAAGAAGAAAGAAAGAAATAAGAAAGAAGTAGGAAAGAAAGAAGAAAGAAGTAAGAAAGAAAGAAGAAAGAAGAAAGAAAGAAGTAAGAAAGAGGTAAGAAAGAAGTAAGAAAGAAGTAAGAAAGAAGTAAGAAAGAAGTAAGAAAGAAGTAAGAAAGAAGTAAGAAAGAAAGAAGAAAGAAGTAAGAAAGAAGTAAGAAAGAAGGAAGAAAGAAGTAAGAAAGAATTATGAAAGAAGTAAGAAAGAAGAAAAAAAGAAGTAAGAAAGAAGTAAGAAAGAGTTAAGAAGGAATGAAGAATGAAGTAAGAAAGAAGTAAGAAAGAAGTAAGAAAGAAGTAAGAAAGAAGTAAAAAAGGAAGAAGAAAGAATGAAGAATGAAGTAAGAAAGAAGTAAGAAAGAAGTTAGAAAGAAGAAAGAAAGAATTAAGAAAGAAGAAAGAAAGAAGTAAGAAAGAAGTAAGAAAGAAGTAAGAAAGAAGAAAGAAGTAAGAAAGAAGTAAGAAAGAAGTAAGAAAGAAGTAAGAAAGAAGTAAGAAAGAAGTAAGAAAGAAGTTAGAAAGAAGTAAGAAAGAAGTAAGAAAGAAGTAAGAAAGAAGTAAGAAAGAAGTTAGAAAGAAGTAAGAAAGAAGTAAGAAAGAAGTAAGAAAGAAGTAAGAAAGAA
This sequence comes from Columba livia, assembly GCF_036013475.1. NCBI lineage: Eukaryota > Metazoa > Chordata > Aves > Columbiformes > Columbidae > Columba > Columba livia. The sequence goes on from NW_027043063.1 coordinate 308,804, forward strand.
GTAAGAAAGAAGTAAGAAAGAAGTAAGAAAGAAGAAAAAAAGAAGTAAGAAAGAAGTAAGAAAGAAGTAAGAAAGAAGTAAGAAAGAAGTAAGAAAGAAAGAAGAAAGAACTAAGAAAGAAGTAAGAAACAAGAAAAAAGAAGAATGAAGTAAGAAAGAAGTAAGAAAGAAGTAAGAAAGAAGAAAGAAAGAAGTAAGAAAGAAGTAAGAAAGAAGTAAGAAAGAAGAAAGAAAGAAGAAAGAAAGAACTAAGAAAGAAGTAAGAAAGAAGTAAGAAAGAAGTAAGAAAGAAGTAAGAAAGAAGTAAGAAAGAAGTAAGAAATAAAGAAGAAAGAAGTATGAAAGAAGTAAGAAAGAAGAAAGAAAGAAGTAAGCAAGAAGAAAGAAAGAAGTAAGAAAGAAGGAGGAAAGAAAGAAGAAAGAAGTGAGAAAGAAAGAAGAAAGAAGAAAGAAAGAAGTAAGAAAGAGGTAAGAAAGAAGTAAGAAAGAAGTAAGAAGGAATGAAGAAAGAAGTAAGAAAGAAGTAAGAAAGAAGTAAGAAAGAAGTAAGAAAGAAGTAAGAAAGAAGAAAAAAAGAAGTAAGAAAGAAGTAAGAAAGAAGTAAGAAAGAAGTAAGAAAGAAGTAAGAAAGAAGTAAGAAGGAATGAAGAAAGAAGTAAGAAAGAAGTAAGAAAGAAGTAAGAAAGAAGTAAGAAAGAAGAAAGAAAGAAGTAAGAAAGAAGTAAGAAAGAAGCAAGAAACAAGTAAGAAAGAAGTAAGAAAGAAGTAAGAAAGAATTAAGAAAGAAGTAAGAAAGAATTACGAAAGAAGAAAGAAGTAAGAAAGAAGTAAGAAAGAAAGAAGTAAGAAAGAAGTAAGAAAGAAGTAAGAAAGAAGTTAGAAAGAAGTAAGAAAGAAGTAAGAAAGAAGTAAGAAAGAAGTAAGAAAGAAAGAAGAAAGAAGTAAGAAAGAAGTGAGAAAGAAGTATGAAAGAAGTAAGAAAGAAGAAAGAAAGAAGTAAGAAAGAAGTAAGAAAGAAGTAAGAAAGAAGTAAGAAAGAAATAAGAAAAAAGAAAGAAAGAAGTAAGAAAGAAGTAAGAAAGAAGTAAGAAAGAAGTAAGAAAGAAGTAAGAAAGAAAGAAGAAAGAAGTAAGAAAGAAGAAAGAAAGATAGAAGAAAGAAGTAAGAAAGAAGTAAGAAAGAAGTAAGAAAGAAAGAAGAAAGAAGTAAGAAAGAAGAAAGAAAGATAGAAGAAAGAAGTAAGAAAGAAGTAAGAAAGAAGTAAGAAAGAAGTAAGAAGGAATGAAGAAAGAAGTAAGAAAGAAGTAAGAAAGAAGTAAGAAAGAAGTAAGAAAGAAGTAAGAAAGAAGTAAGAAGGAATGAAGAAAGAAGTAAGAAAGAAGTAAGAAAGAAGTAAGAAAGAAGTAAGAAAGAATTAAGAAAAAAGAAAGAAAGAAGTAAGAAAGAAGTAAGAAAGAAGTAAGAAAGAAGTAAGAAAGAAGAAAGAAGTAAGAAAGAAGTAAGAAAGAAGTAAGAAAGAAGTAAGAAAGAAGTAAGAAAGAAGAAAAAAAGAAGTAAGAAAGAAGTAAGAAAGAAGTAAGAAAGAAGTAAGAAAGAAGTAAGAAAGAAGTAAGAAGGAATGAAGAAAGAAGTAAGAAAGAAGTAAGAAAGAAGTAAGAAAGAAGTAAGAAAGAAGAAAGAAAGAAGTAAGAAAGAAGTAAGAAAGAAGCAAGAAACAAGTAAGAAAGAAGTAAGAAAGAAGTAAGAAAGAATTAAGAAAGAAGTAAGAAAGAATTACGAAAGAAGAAAGAAGTAAGAAAGAAGTAAGAAAGAAAGAAGTAAGAAAGAAGTAAGAAAGAAGTAAGAAAGAAGTTAGAAAGAAGTAAGAAAGAAGTAAGAAAGAAGTAAGAAAGAAGTAAGAAAGAAAGAAGAAAGAAGTAAGAAAGAAGTAAGAAAGAAGTAAGAAAGAAGTAAGAAAGAATTAAGAAAAAAGAAAGAAAGAAGTAAGAAAGAAGTAAGAAAGAAGTAAGAAAGAAGTAAGAAAGAAGAAAGAAGTAAGAAAGAAGTAAGAAAGAAGTAAGAAAGAAGTAAGAAAGAAGTAAGAAAGAAGTTAGAAAGAAGTAAGAAAGAAGTAAGAAAGAAGTAAGAAAGAAGTTAGAAAGAAGTAAGAAAGAAGTAAGAAAGTAGTAGGAAAGAAGTAAGAAAGAAGTAAGGAAGAAAGAAGAAAGAAGTAAGAAAGAAGAAAGAAAGAAGTATGAAAGAAGGAAGAAAGAAGAAAGAAAGAAGTAAGAAAGAAGTAAGAAAGAAGTAAGAAGGAATGAAGAAAGAAGTAAGAAAGAATGAAGAAAGAAGAAAGAAAGAAGTAAGAAAGAATTAAGAAAGAAGTAAGAAAGAATTACGAAAGAAGAAAGAAGTAAGAAAGAAGTAAGAAAGAAAGAAGTAAGAAAGAAGTAAGAAAGAAGTAAGAAAGAAGTTAGAAAGAAGTAAGAAAGAAGTAAGAAAGAAGTAAGAAAGAAGTAAGAAAGAAAGAAGAAAGAAGTAAGAAAGAAGTGAGAAAGAAGTATGAAAGAAGTAAGAAAGAAGAAAGAAAGAAGTAAGAAAGAAGTAAGAAAGAAGTAAGAAAGAAGTAAGAAAGAAATAAGAAAAAAGAAAGAAAGAAGTAAGAAAGAAGTAAGAAAGAAAGAAGAAAGAAGTAAGAAAGAATTAAGAAAGAAGTAAGAAAGAAGTAAGAAAGAAGAAAGAAAGAAGTAAGAAAGAAAGAGGAAAGAAGTAAGAAAGAAGTAAGAAAGAAGTAAGAAAGAAGAAAAAAGAAGTTAGAAAGAAAGAAGAAAGAAGTAAGAAAGAAGTATGAAAGAAGTAAGAAAGAAGAAAGAAAGAAGTAGGAAAGAAGTAAGAAAGAAGTAAGATAGAAGTAAGTAAGAAAGAAGAGAGAAGAAAAAAAGAAATAAGAAAGAAGTAAGAAAGAAGTAAGAAAGAAGTAAGAAGGCATGAAGAAAGAAGTAAGAAAGAAGTAAGAAAGAAGTAAGAAAGAAGTAAGAAAGAAGTAAGAAAGAAAGAAGAAAGAAGTAAGAAAGAAGTAAGAAAGAAGTAAGAAAGAAGAAAGAAAGAAGTAAGAAAGAAGTAAGAAAGAAGTAAGAAAGAAGTAAGAAAGAAGAAAGAAAGAAAGAAGAAAGAAGTAAGAAAGAAGTAAGAAAGAAGTAAGAAAGAAGTAAGAAAGAAGTAAGAAAGAAGTAAGAAGGAATGAAGAAAGAAGTAAGAAAGAAGTTAGAAAGAAGAAAGAAGTAAGAAAGAAGTAAGAAAGAAAGAAGAAAGAAGTAAGAAAGAAAGAAGGAAGAACTATGAAAGAAGTAAGAAAGAAGAAAGAAAGAAGTAAGAAAGAAGAAAGAAAGAAATAAGAAAGAAGTAGGAAAGAAAGAAGAAAGAAGTAAGAAAGAAAGAAGAAAGAAGTAAGAAAGAAGTAAGAAAGAAGGAAGAAAGAAGTAAGAAAGAATTATGAAAGAAGTAAGAAAGAAGGAAAAAAGAAGTAAGAAAGAAGCAAGAAAGAAGTAAGAAAGAAGTAAGAAAGAAGTAAGAAAGAAGTAAGAAGGAATTAAGAAAGAAGTAAGAAAGAAGTAAGAAAGAAGTAAGAAAGAAGTAAGAAAGGAAGAAGAAAGAAAGAAGAATGAAGTAAGAAAGAAGTAACAAAGAAGTAAGAAAGAAGAAAAAAGAAGTAAGAAAGAAAGAAGAAAGAAGTAAGAAAGAAGTAAGAAAGAAGTAAGAAAGAAGTAAGAAAGAAGTAAGAAAGAAAGAAGTAAGAAAGAAGTAAGAAAGAAGTAAGAAAGAAGTAAGAAAGAAGTAAGAAAGAAGTAAGAAAGAAAGAAGAAAGAAGTAAGAAAGAAAGAAGAAAGAAGTATGAAAGAAGTAAGAAAGAAGAAAGAAAGAAGTAGGAAAGAAGTATGAAAGAAGTAAGAAAGAAGAAAAAAAGAAGTAAGAAAGAAGTAAGAAAGAAGTAAGAAAGAAAGAAGAAAGAAGTAAGAAAGAAGAAAAAAGAAGTTAGAATGAAGTAAGAAAGCAGTAAGAAAGAAGTAAGAAAGAAGAAAGAAAGAAGTAAGAAAGAAGTAAGAAAGAATTAAGAAAGAAGTAAGAAAGAAGGAAGAAAGAAGTAAGAAAGAAGTAAGAAAGAAGTAAGAAAGAAGTAAGAAAGAAGAAAGAAAGAAGTAAGAAAGAAGTAAGAAAGAAGTAAGAAAGAAGTAAGAAAGAAGTAAGAAAGAAGTAAGAAAGAAGTAAGAAAGAAGTAAGAAAGAAGTAAGAAAGAAGTAAGAAAGAAGAAAGAAAGATAGAAGAAAGAATAAAGAAGTAAGAAAGAAGTAAGAAGGAATGAAGAAAGAAGTAAGAAAGAAGTTAGAAAGAAGTAAGAAAGAAGTAAGAAAGAAGAAAGTAAGAAGTAAGAAAGAAGTAAGAAAGAAAGAAGAAAGAAGTAAGAAAGAAGTAAGAAAGAAGCAAGAAAGAAGTAAGAAAGAAGAAAGAAAGAATTAAGAATGAAGAAAGAAAGAACTAAAATAGAAGAAAGTTAGAAGTAAGTAAGATGTAAGAAAGAAAGAAGAAAGAAGTAAGAAAGAAGTAAGAAAGAAGTAAGAAAGAAAGAAGAAAGAAGTAAGAAAGAAGAAAGAAAGATAGAAGAAAGAAGTAAGAAAGAAGTAAGAAGGAAGTAAGAAAGAAGTAAGAAAGAAGTAAGAAAGAAGTAAGAAAGAAGTAAGAAGGAATGAAGAAAGAAGTAAGAAAGAAGTTAGAAAGAAGAAAGAAGTAAGAAAGAAGTAAGAAAGAAGAAAGAAAGAAGTAAGAAAGAAGTAAGAAAGAAGAAAGAAAGAATTAAGGAAGAAGAAAGAAAGAACTAAAATAGAAGAAAGTTAGAAGTAAGAAAGATGTAAGAAAGAAAGAAGAAAGAAGTAAGAAAGAAGTAAGAAAGAAGAAAAAAGAAGTTAGAATGAAGTAAGAAAGAAGTAAGAAAGAAGTAAGAAAGAAGTAAGAAAGAAGTAAGAAAGAAGAAAGAAAGAAGTAAGAAAGAAGTAAGAAAGAAGTAAGAAAGAAGTAAGAAAGAAGTAAGAAAGAAGAAAGAAAGAAAGAAGAAAGAAGTAAGAAAGAAAGAAGTAAGAAGTATGAAAGAAGTAAGAAAGAAGAAAGAAAGAAGTAAGAAAGAAGATAGAAAGAAATAAGAAAGAAGTAAGAAAGAAAGAAGAAAGAAGAAAGAAAGAAGTAAGAAAGAGGTAAGAAAGAAGTAAGAAAGAAGTAAGAAAGAAGAAAAAAAGAAGTAAGAAAGAAGTAAGAAAGAAGTAAGAAAGAAAGGAGAAAGAAGAAAGAAAGAAGTAAGAAAGAAGTAAGAAAGAAGTAAGAAAGAAGTAAGAAAGAAGTAAGAAGGAATTAAGAAAGAAGTAAGAAAGAAGTTAGGAAGAAGTAAGAAAGAAGTATGAAAGAAGTAGGAAAGAAGTAAGAAAGAAGTAAGAAAGAAAGAAGAAAGAAGTAAGAAAGAAGTAAGAAAGAAGTAAGAAAGAAAGAAGAAAGAAGTAAGAAAGAAGAAAGAAAGAAGTAAGAAAAAAGTAAGAAAGAAGAAAAAAGAAGTAAGAAAGAAAGAAGAAAGAAGTAAGAAAGAAGTAAGAAAGAAGTAAGAAAGAAGTAAGAAAGAAGTAAGAAAGAAGTAAGAAAGAAGCAATAAAGAAGTAAGAAAGAAGAAAGAAAGAATTAAGAAAGAAGAAAGCAACTAAAATAGAAGAAAGTTAGAAGTAAGAAAGAAGTAAGAAAGAAAGAAGAAAGAAGTAAGAAAGAAGTAAGAAAGAAGTAAGAAAGAAGTAAGAAAGAAAGAAGAAAGAAGTAAGAAAGAAGAAAGAAAGATAGAAGAAAGAAGTAAGAAAGAAGTAAGAAAGAAGTAAGAAAGAAGTAAGAAAGAAGTAAGAAAGAAGTAAGAAAGAAGTAAGAAGGAATGAAGAAAGAAGTAAGAAAGAAGTTAGAAAGAAGAAAGAAGTAAGAAAGAAGTAAGAAAGAAGAAAGAAAGAAGTAAGAAAGAAGTAAGAAAGAAGAAAGAAAGAATTAAGGAAGAAGAAAGAAAGAACTAAAATAAAAGAACGTTAGAAGTAAGAAAGATGTAAGAAAGAAAGAAGAAAGAAGTAAGAAAGAAGTAAGAAAGAAGTAAGAAAGAAGTAAGAAAGAAAGAAGTAAGAAAGAAGAAAAAAGAAGTAAGAAAGAAGTAAGAAAGAAGTAAGAAAGAAAGAAGAAAGAAGTAAGAAAGAAAGAAGGAAGAAGTATGAAAGAAGTAAGAAAGAAGAAAGAAAGAAGTAAGAAAGAAGAAAGAAAGAAATAAGAAAGAAGTAGGAAAGAAAGAAGAAAGAAGTAAGAAAGAAAGAAGAAAGAAGAAAGAAAGAAGTAAGAAAGAGGTAAGAAAGAAGTAAGAAAGAAGTAAGAAAGAAGTAAGAAAGAAGTAAGAAAGAAGTAAGAAAGAAGTAAGAAAGAAAGAAGAAAGAAGTAAGAAAGAAGTAAGAAAGAAGGAAGAAAGAAGTAAGAAAGAATTATGAAAGAAGTAAGAAAGAAGAAAAAAAGAAGTAAGAAAGAAGTAAGAAAGAATTAAGAAGGAATGAAGAATGAAGTAAGAAAGAAGTAAGAAAGAAGTAAGAAAGAAGTAAGAAAGAAGTAAAAAAGGAAGAAGAAAGAATGAAGAATGAAGTAAGAAAGAAGTAAGAAAGAAGTTAGAAAGAAGAAAGAAAGAATTAAGAAAGAAGAAAGAAAGAAGTAAGAAAGAAGTAAGAAAGAAGTAAGAAAGAAGAAAGAAGTAAGAAAGAAGTAAGAAAGAAGTAAGAAAGAAGTAAGAAAGAAGTAAGAAAGAAGTAAGAAAGAAGTTAGAAAGAAGTAAGAAAGAAGTAAGAAAGAAGTAAGAAAGAAGTAAGAAAGAAGTTAGAAAGAAGTAAGAAAGAAGTAAGAAAGAAGTAAGAAAGAAGTAAGAAAGAAGTAAGAAAGAAGTAAGAAAGAAGTAAGAAAGAAGAAAAAAAGAAGTAAGAAAGAAGTAAGAAAGAAGTAAGAAAGAAGTAAGAAAGAAGTAAGAAAGAAGTAAGAAAGAAAGAAGAAAGAAAGAACTAAGAAAGAAGTAAGAAAGAAGTAAGAAAGAAGTAAGAAAGAAGTAAGAAAGAAGTAAGAAAGAAAGAAGAAAGAAGTATGAAAGAAGTAAGAAAGAAGAAAGAAAGAAGTAAGCAAGAAGAAAGAAAGAAGTAAGAAAGAAGGAGGAAAGAAAGAAGAAAGAAGTGAGAAAGAAAGAAGAAAGAAGAAAGAAAGAAGTAAGAAAGAGGTAAGAAAGAAGTAAGAAAGAAGTAAGAAGGAATGAAGAAAGAAGTAAGAAAGAAGTAAGAAAGAAGTAAGAAAGAAGTAAGAAAGAAGTAAGAAAGAAGAAAAAAAGAAGTAAGAAAGAAGTAAGAAAGAAGTAAGAAAGAAGTAAGAAAGAAGTAAGAAAGAAGTAAGAAGGAATGAAGAAAGAAGTAAGAAAGAAGTAAGAAAGAAGTAAGAAAGAAGTAAGAAAGAAGAAAGAAAGAAGTAAGAAAGAAGTAAGAAAGAAGCAAGAAACAAGTAAGAAAGAAGTAAGAAAGAAGTAAGAAAGAATTAAGAAAGAAGTAAGAAAGAATTACGAAAGAAGAAAGAAGTAAGAAAGAAGTAAGAAAGAAAGAAGTAAGAAAGAAGTAAGAAAGAAGTAAGAAAGAAGTTAGAAAGAAGTAAGAAAGAAGTAAGAAAGAAGTAAGAAAGAAGTAAGAAAGAAAGAAGAAAGAAGTAAGAAAGAAGTGAGAAAGAAGTATGAAAGAAGTAAGAAAGAAGAAAGAAAGAAGTAAGAAAGAAGTAAGAAAGAAGTAAGAAAGAAGTAAGAAAGAAATAAGAAAAAAGAAAGAAAGAAGTAAGAAAGAAGTAAGAAAGAAGTAAGAAAGAAGTAAGAAAGAAGTAAGAAAGAAAGAAGAAAGAAGTAAGAAAGAAGAAAGAAAGATAGAAGAAAGAAGTAAGAAAGAAGTAAGAAAGAAGTAAGAAAGAAAGAAGAAAGAAGTAAGAAAGAAGAAAGAAAGATAGAAGAAAGAAGTAAGAAAGAAGTAAGAAAGAAGTAAGAAAGAAGTAAGAAGGAATGAAGAAAGAAGTAAGAAAGAAGTAAGAAAGAAGTAAGAAAGAAGTAAGAAAGAAGTAAGAAAGAAGTAAGAAGGAATGAAGAAAGAAGTAAGAAAGAAGTAAGAAAGAAGTAAGAAAGAATTAAGAAAAAAGAAAGAAAGAAGTAAGAAAGAAGTAAGAAAGAAGTAAGAAAGAAGTAAGAAAGAAGAAAGAAGTAAGAAAGAAGTAAGAAAGAAGTAAGAAAGAAGTAAGAAAGAAGTTAGAAAGAAGTAAGAAAGAAGTAAGAAAGAAGTAAGAAAGAAGTTAGAAAGAAGTAAGAAAGAAGTAAGAAAGTAGTAGGAAAGAAGTAAGAAAGAAGTAAGAAAGAAAGAAGAAATAAGTAAGAAAGAAGTAAGAAAGAAGTAAGGAAGAAAGAAGAAAGAAGTAAGAAAGAAGAAAGAAAGAAGTATGAAAGAAGGAAGAAAGAAGAAAGAAAGAAGTAAGAAAGAAGTAAGAAAGAAGTAAGAAGGAATGAAGAAAGAAGTAAGAAAGAATGAAGAAAGAAGAAAGAAAGAAGTAAGAAAGAATTAAGAAAGAAGTAAGAAAGAATTACGAAAGAAGAAAGAAGTAAGAAAGAAGTAAGAAAGAAAGAAGTAAGAAAGAAGTAAGAAAGAAGTAAGAAAGAAGTTAGAAAGAAGTAAGAAAGAAGTAAGAAAGAAGTAAGAAAGAAGTAAGAAAGAAAGAAGAAAGAAGTAAGAAAGAAGTGAGAAAGAAGTATGAAAGAAGTAAGAAAGAAGAAAGAAAGAAGTAAGAAAGAAGTAAGAAAGAAGTAAGAAAGAAGTAAGAAAGAAATAAGAAAAAAGAAAGAAAGAAGTAAGAAAGAAGTAAGAAAGAAAGAAGAAAGAAGTAAGAAAGAATTAAGAAAGAAGTAAGAAAGAAGTAAGAAAGAAGAAAGAAAGAAGTAAGAAAGAAAGAGGAAAGAAGTAAGAAAGAAGTAAGAAAGAAGTAAGAAAGAAGAAAAAGAAGTTAGAAAGAAAGAAGAAAGAAGTAAGAAAGAAGTATGAAAGAAGTAAGAAAGAAGAAAGAAAGAAGTAGGAAAGAAGTAAGAAAGAAGTAAGATAGAAGTAAGTAAGAAAGAAGAGAGAAGAAAAAAAGAAATAAGAAAGAAGTAAGAAAGAAGTAAGAAAGAAGTAAGAAGGCATGAAGAAAGAAGTAAGAAAGAAGTAAGAAAGAAGTAAGAAAGAAGTAAGAAAGAAGTAAGAAAGAAAGAAGAAAGAAGTAAGAAAGAAGTAAGAAAGAAGTAAGAAAGAAGAAAGAAAGAAGTAAGAAAGAAGTAAGAAAGAAGTAAGAAAGAAGTAAGAAAGAAGAAAGAAAGAAAGAAGAAAGAAGTAAGAAAGAAGTAAGAAAGAAGTAAGAAAGAAGTAAGAAAGAAGTAAGAAAGAAGTAAGAAGGAATGAAGAAAGAAGTAAGAAAGAAGTTAGAAAGAAGAAAGAAGTAAGAAAGAAGTAAGAAAGAAGAAAGAAAGAAGTAAGAAATAAGTAAGAAAGAAGTAAGAAAGAAAGAAGAAAGAAGTAAGAAAGAAGTAAGAAAGAAGCAATAAAGAAGTAAGAAAGAAGAAAGAAAGAATTAAGAAAGAAGAAAGAAAGAACTAAAATAGAAGAAAGTTAGAAGTAAGAAAGAAGTAAGAAAGAAAGAAGAAAGAAGTAAGAAAGAAGTAAGAAAGAAGTAAGAAAGAAGTAAGAAAGAAAGAAGAAAGAAGTAAGAAAGAAGAAAGAAAGATAGAAGAAAGTAGTAAGAAAGAAGTAAGAAAGAAGTAAGAAAGAAGTAAGAAAGAAGTAAGAAAGAAGTAAGAAAGAAGGAAGAAAGAAGTAAGAAAGAAGTTAGAAAGAAGAAAGAAGTAAGAAATAATTAAGAAAGAAGAAAGAAAGAAGTAAGAAAGAAGTAAGAAAGACGAAAGAAAGAATTAAGGAAGAAGAAAGAAAGAACTGAAATAGAAGAAAGTTAGAAGTAAGAAAGATGTAAGAAAGAAAGAAGAAAGAAGTAAGAAAGAAGTAAGAAAAAAGTAAGAAAGAAGTAAGAAAGAAAGAAGTAAGAAAGAAGTAAGAAAGAAGTAAGAAAGAAGTAAGAAAGAAGTAAGAAAGAAAGAAGAAAGAAGTAAGAAAGAAAGAAGGAAGAACTATGAAAGAAGTAAGAAAGAAGAAAGAAAGAAGTAAGAAAGAAGAAAGAAAGAAATAAGAAAGAAGTAGGAAAGAAAGAAGAAAGAAGTAAGAAAGAAAGAAGAAAGAAGTAAGAAAGAAGTAAGAAAGAAGGAAAAAAGAAGTAAGAAAGAAGTAAGAAAGAAGTAAGAAAGAAGTAAGAAAGAAGTAAGAAAGAAGTAAGAAGGAATTAAGAAAGAAGTAAGAAAGAAGTAAGAAAGAAGTAAGAAAGAAGTAAGAAAGGAAGAAGAAAGAAAGAAGAATGAAGTAAGAAAGAAGTAACAAAGAAGTAAGAAAGAAGAAAAAAGAAGTAAGAAAGAAAGAAGAAAGAAGTAAGAAAGAAGTAAGAAAGAAGTAAGAAAGAAGTAAGAAAGAAGTAAGAAAGAAAGAAGTAAGAAAGAAGTAAGAAAGAAGTAAGAAAGAAGTAAGAAAGAAGTAAGAAAGAAGTAAGAAAGAAAGAAGAAAGAAGTAAGAAAGAAAGAAGAAAGAAGTATGAAAGAAGTAAGAAAGAAGAAAGAAAGAAGTAGGAAAGAAGTATGAAAGAAGTAAGAAAGAAGAAAAAAGAAGTAAGAAAGAAGTAAGAAAGAAGTAAGAAAGAAAGAAGAAAGAAGTAAGAAAGAAGAAAAAAGAAGTTAGAATGAAGTAAGAAAGCAGTAAGAAAGAAGTAAGAAAGAAGAAAGAAAGAAGTAAGAAAGAAGTAAGAAAGAATTAAGAAAGAAGTAAGAAAGAAAGAAGAAAGAAGTAAGAAAGAAGTAAGAAAGAAGTAAGAAAGAAGTAAGAAAGAAGTAAGAAAGAAGTAAGAAAGAAGTAAGAAAGAAGTAAGAAAGAAGTAAGAAAGAAGAAAGAAAGATAGAAGAAAGAATAAAGAAGTAAGAAAGAAGTAAGAAAAAAGTAAGAAAGAAGTAAGAAAGAAGTAAGAAGGAATGAAGAAAGAAGTAAGAAAGAAGTTAGAAAGAAGTAAGAAAGAAGTAAGAAAGAAGAAAGTAAGAAGTAAGAAAGAAGTAAGAAAGAAAGAAGAAAGAAGTAAGAAAGAAGTAAGAAAGAAGCAAGAAAGAAGTAAGAAAGAAGAAAGAAAGAATTAAGAATGAAGAAAGAAAGAACTAAAATAGAAGAAAGTTAGAAGTAAGTAAGATGTAAGAAAGAAAGAAGAAAGAAGTAAGAAAGAAGTAAGAAAGAAGTAAGAAAGAAAGAAGAAAGAAGTAAGAAAGAAGAAAGAAAGATAGAAGAAAGAAGTAAGAAAGAGGTAAGAAGGAAGTAAGAAAGAAGTAAGAAAGAAGTAAGAAAGAAGTAAGAAGGAATGAAGAAAGAAGTAAGAAAGAAGTTAGAAAGAAGAAAGAAGTAAGAAAGAAGTAAGAAAGAAGAAAGAAAGAAGTAAGAAAGAAGTAAGAAAGAAGAAAGAAAGAATTAAGGAAGAAGAAAGAAAGAACTAAAATAGAAGAACGTTAGAAGTAAGAAAGATGTAAGAAAGAAAGAAGAAAGAAATAAGAAAGAAGTAAGAAAGAAGAAAAAAGAAGTTAGAATGAAGTAAGAAAGAAGTAAGAAAGAAGTAAGAAAGAAGTAAAAAAGAAGTAAGAAAGAAGAAAGAAAGAAGTAAGAAAGAAGTAAGAAAGAAGTAAGAAAGAAGTAAGAAAGAAGTAAGAAAGAAGAAAGAAAGAAAGAAGAAAGAAGTAAGAAAGAAAGAAGTAAGAAGTATGAAAGAAGTAAGAAAGAAGAAAGAAAGAAGTAAGAAAGAAGATAGAAAGAAATAAGAAAGAAGTAGGAAAGAAAGAAGAAAGAAGTAAGAAAGAAAGAAGAAAGAAGAAAGAAAGAAGTAAGAAAGAGGTAAGAAAGAAGTAAGAAAGAAGTAAGAAAGAAGAAAAAAAGAAGTAAGAAAGAAGTAAGAAAGAAGTAAGAAAGAAAGGAGAAAGAAGAAAGAAAGAAGTAAGAAAGAAGTAAGAAAGAAGTAAGAAAGAAGTAAGAAGGAATTAAGAAAGAAGTAAGAAAGAAGTTAGGAAGAAGTAAGAAAGAAGTAAGAAAGAAGTAGGAAAGAAGTAAGGAAGAAGTAAGAAAGAAAGAAGAAAGAAGTAAGAAAGAAGTAAGAAAGAAGTAAGAAAGAAAGAAGAAAGAAGTAAGAAAGAAGAAAGAAAGAAGTAAGAAAAAAGTAAGAAAGAAGAAAAAAGAAGTAAGAAAGAAAGAAGAAAGAAGTAAGAAAGAAGTAAGAAAGAAGTAAGAAAGAAGTAAGAAAGAAGTAAGAAAGAAGTAAGAAAGAAGCAATAAAGAAGTAAGAAAGAAGAAAGAAAGAATTAAGAAAGAAGAAAGAAAGAACTAAAATAGAAGAAAGTTAGAAGTAAGAAAGAAGTAAGAAAGAAAGAAGAAAGAAGTAAGAAAGAAGTAAGAAAGAAGTAAGAAAGAAGTAAGAAAGAAAGAAGAAAGAAGTAAGAAAGAAGAAAGAAAGATAGAAGAAAGAAGTAAGAAAGAAGTAAGAAAGAAGTAAGAAAGAAGTAAGAAAGAAGTAAGAAAGAAGTAAGAAAGAAGTAAGAAGGAATGAAGAAAGAAGTAAGAAAGAAGTTAGAAAGAAGAAAGAAGTAAGAAAGAAGTAAGAAAGAAGAAAGAAAGAAGTAAGAAAGAAGTAAGAAAGAAGAAAGAAAGAATTAAGGAAGAAGAAAGAAAGAACTAAAATAGAAGAAAGTTAGAAGTAAGAAAGATGTAAGAAAGAAAGAAGAAAGAAGTAAGAAAGAAGTAAGAAAGAAGTAAGAAAGAAGTAAGAAAGAAAGAAGTAAGAAAGAAGAAAGAAAGAAGTAAGAAAGAAGTAAGAAAGAAGTAAGAATTAAAGAAGAAAGAAGTAAGAAAGAAAGAAGGAAGAAGTATGAAAGAAGTAAGAAAGAAGAAAGAAAGAAGTAAGAAAGAAGAAAGAAAGAAATAAGAAAGAAGTAGGAAAAAAAGAAGAAAGAAGTAAGAAAGAAAGAAGAAAGAAGAAAGAAAGAAGTAAGAAAGAGGTAAGAAAGAAGTAAGAAAGAAGTAAGAAAGAAGTAAGAAAGAAGTAAGAAAGAAGTAAGAAAGAAGTAAGAAAGAAAGAAGAAAGAAGTAAGAAAGAAGTAAGAAAGAAGGAAGAAAGAAGTAAGAAAGAATTATGAAAGAAGTAAGAAAGAAGAAAAAAAGAAGTAAGAAAGAAGTAAGAAAGAAGTAAGAAAGAATTAAGAAGGAATGAAGAATGAAGTAAGAAAGAAGTAAGAAAGAAGTAAGAAAGAAGTAAGAAAGAAGTAAGAAAGAAGTAAAAAAGGAAGAAGAAAGAATGAAGAATGAAGTAAGAAAGAAGTAAGAAAGAAGTTAGAAAGAAGAAAGAAAGAATTAAGAAAGAAGAAAGAAAGAAGTAAGAAAGAAGTAAGAAAGAAGTAAGAAAGAAGAAAGAAGTAAGAAAGAAGTAAGAAAGAAGTAAGAAAGAAGTAAGAAAGAAGTAAGAAAGAAGTAAGAAAGAAGTTAGAAAGAAGTAAGAAAGAAGTAAGAAAGAAGTAAGAAAGAAGTAAGAAAGAACTTAGAAAGAAGTAAGAAAGAAGTAAGAAAGAAGTAAGAAAGAAGTAAGAAAGAAGTAAGAAAGAAGTAAGAAAGAAGTAAGAAAGAAGAAAAAAGAAGTAAGAAAGAAGTAAGAAAGAAGTAAGAAAGAAGTAAGAAAGAAGTAAGAAAGAAAGAAGAAAGAACTAAGAAAGAAGTAAGAAACAAGAAAAAAGAAGAATGAAGTAAGAAAGAAGTAAGAAAGAAGTAAGAAAGAAGAAAGAAAGAAGTAAGAAAGAAGTAAGAAAGAAGTAAGAAAGAAGTAAGAAAGAAGAAAGAAAGAAGAAAGAAAGAACTAAGAAAGAAGTAACAAAGAAGTAAGAAAGAAGTAAGAAAGAAGTAAGAAAGAAGTAAGAAAGAAGTAAGAAAGAAAGAAGAAAGAAGTATGAAAGAAGTAAGAAAGAAGAAAGAAAGAAGTAAGCAAGAAGAAAGAAAGAAGTAAGAAAGAAGGAGGAAAGAAAGAAGAAAGAAGTGAGAAAGAAAGAAGAAAGAAGAAAGAAAGAAGTAAGAAAGAGGTAAGAAAGAAGTAAGAAAGAAGTAAGAAGGAATGAAGAAAGAAGTAAGAAAGAAGTAAGAAAGAAGTAAGAAAGAAGTAAGAAAGAAGTAAGAAAGAAGTAAGAAAGAAGAAAAAAAGAAGTAAGAAAGAAGAAAAAAAGAAGTAAGAGAGAAGTAAGAAAGAAGTAAGAAAGAAGTAAGAAAGAAGTAAGAAAGAAGTAAGAAGGAATGAAGAAAGAAGTAAGAAAGAAGTAAGAAAGAAGTTAGAAAGAAGTAAGAAAGAAGAAAGAAAGAAGTAAGAAAGAAGTAAGAAAGAAGCAAGAAACAAGTAAGAAAGAAGTAAGAAAGAAGTAAGAAAGAATTAAGAAAGAAGTAAGAAAGAATTACGAAAGAAGAAAGAAGTAAGAAAGAAATAAGAAAGAAAGAAGTAAGAAAGAAGTAAGAAAGAAGTAAGAAAGAAGTTAGAAAGAAGTAAGAAAGAAGTAAGAAAGAAGTAAGAAAGAAGTAAGAAAGAAAGAAGAAAGAAGTAAGAAAGAAGTGAGAAAGAAGTATGAAAGAAGTAAGAAAGAAGAAAGAAAGAAGTAAGAAAGAAGTAAGAAAGAAGTAAGAAAGAAGTAAGAAAGAAGTAAGAAAGAAGAAAAAAGAAGTTAGAAAGAAGTAAGAAAGAAGTAAGAAAGAAGTAAGAAAGAAAGAAGAAAGAAGTAAGAAAGAAGTATGAAAGAAGTAAGAAAGAAGAAAGAAAGAAGTAGGAAAGAAGTAAGAAAGAAGTAAGATAGAAGTAAGTATGAAAGAAGAGAGAAGAAAGAAAGAAATAAGAAAGAAGTAAGAAAGAAGCAAGAAAGAAGTAAGAAGGCATGAAGAAAGAAGTAAGAAAGAATTAAGAAAGAAGTAAGAAAGAAGTAAGAAAGAAAGAAGAAAGAAGTAAGAAAGAAAGAAGAAAGAAGTAAGAAAGAAGTAAGAAAGAAGGAAGAAAGAAGTAAGAAAGAATTATGAAAGAAGTAAGAAAGAAGAAAAAAAGAAGTAAGAAAGAAGTAAGAAAGAAGTAAGAAAGAAGTTAGAAAGAAGAAAGAAGTAAGAAAGAAGTAAGAAAGAAGAAAGAAAGAAGTAAGAAAGAAGTAAGAAAGAAGAAAGAAAGAATTAAGGAAGAAGAAAGAAAGAACTAAAATAGAAGAAAGTTAGAAGTAAGAAAGATGTAAGAAAGAAAGAAGAAAGAAGTAAGAAAGAAGTAAGAAAGAAGTAAGAAAGAAGTAAGAAAGAAGAAAGAAAGAAGTAAGAAAGAAGTAAGAAAGAAGTGAGAAAGAAGTAAGAAAGAAGTAAGAAAGAAGAAAGAAAGAAAGAAGAAAGAAGTAAGAAAGAAAGAAGGAAGAAGTATGAAAGAAGTAAGAAAGAAGAAAGAAAGAAGTAAGAAAGAAGATAGAAAGAAATAAGAAAGAAGTAGGAAAGAAAGAAGAAAGAAGTAAGAAAGAAAGAAGAAAGAAGAAAGAAAGAAGTAAGAAAGAGGTAAGAAAGAAGTAAGAAAGAAGTAAGGAAGAAGTAAGAAGGAATGAAGAAAGAAGTAAGAAAGAAGTAAGAAAGAAGTAAGAAAGAAAGAAGAAAGAAGTAAGAAAGAAGTAAGAAAGAAGTAAGAAAAAAGTAAGAAAGAAGAAAGAAAGAAGTAAGAAACAAGTAAGAAAGAAGTAAGAAGGAATTAAGAAAGAAGTAAGAAAGATGTAAGAAAGAAGTAAGAAAGAAGTAAGAAAGGAAGAAGAAAGAAAGAAGAATGAAGTAAGAAAGAAGTAAGAAAGAAGAAAGAAAGAATTAAGAAAGAAGTAAGAAAGAAGTAAGAAAGAAGTAAGAAAGAAGTAAGAAAGAAGTTAGGAAGAAGTAAGAAATAAGTAAGAAAGAAGTAGGAAAGAAGTAAGAAAGAAGTAAGAAAGAAAGAAGAAAGAAGTAAGAAAGAAGTAAGAAAGAAGTAAGAAAGAAAGAAGAAAGAAGTAAGAAAGAAGAAAGAATGAAGTAAGAAAAAAGTAAGAAAGAAGTAAGAAAGAAGTAAGAAAGAAAGAAGAAAGAAGTAAGAAAGAAGTAAGAAAGAAGTAAGAAAGAAGTAAGAAAGAAGTAAGAAAGAAGTAAGAAAGAAAGAAGTAAGAAAGAAGTAAGAAAGAAGTAAGAAAGAAGTAAGAAAGAAGTAAGAAAGAAGTAAGAAAGAAAGAAGAAAGAAGTAAGAAAGAAAGAAGAAAGAAGTATGAAAGAAGTAAGAAAGAAGAAAGAAAGAAGTAGGAAAGAAGAAAGAAAGAAGTAAGAAATAAGTAGGAAAGAAAGAAGAAAGAAGTAAGAAAGAAGTAAGAAAGAAGGAAGAAAGAAGTAAGAAAGAAGTAAGAAAGAAGTAAGAAAGAAAGAAGAAAGAAGTAAGAAAGAAGTAAGAAAGAAGTAAGAAAGAAGTAAGAAAGAAGTAAGAAAGAAGTAAGAAAGAAGTATGAAAGAAGTAAGAAGGAATGAAGAAAGAAGAAAGAAGAAAGAAGTAAGAAAGAAGTAAGAAAGAAGTAAGAAAGAAGTAAAAAGAAGAAAGAGAGAAGAAAGAAGTAAGAAAGAAGTAAGAAAGAAGTAAGAAAGAAGTAAGAAAGAAGAAAGAAAGAAGTAACAAAGAATTATGAAAGAAGTAAGAAAGAAGAAAAAAAGAAGTAAGAAAGAAGTAAGAAAGAAGAAAGAAAGAAGAAAGAAGAAAGAAAGAAGTAAGAAAGAATTAAGAAAGAAGTAAGAAAGAAGTAAGAAAGAAGTAAGAAGGAATGAAGAAAGAAGTAAGAAAGAAGTAAGAAAGAAGTAAGAAAGGAAGAAGAAAGAAAGAAGAATGAAGTAAGAAAGAAGTAAGAAAGAAGTAAGAAAGAAGTAAGAAGGAATTAAGAAAGAAGAAAGAAAGAAGTAAGAAAGAAGTAAGAAAGAAGTAAGAAAGAAGTAAGAAAGATAGAAGAAAGAAGTAAGAAAGAAGTAAGAAAGAAGTAAGAAAGAAGTAAGAAAGAAGTAAGAAAGAAGTTAGAAAGAAGTAAGAAAGAAGTAAGAAAGAAGTAAGAAAGAAGTAAGAAAGAAGTAAGAAAGAAGTAAGAAAGAAGTAAGAAAGAAAGAAGAAAGAAGTAAGAAAGAAGTAAGAAAGAAGGAAGAAAGAAGTAAGAAAGAATTATGAAAGAAGTAAGAAAGAAGAAAAAAAGAAGTAAGAAAGAAGTAAGAAAGAAGTAAGAAAGAATTAAGAAGGAATGAAGAATGAAGTAAGAAAGAAGTAAGAAAGAAGTAAGAAAGAAGTAAGAAAGAAGTAAGAAAGAAGTAAGAAAGAAGTAAGAAAGGAAGAAGAAAGAAAGAAGAATGAAGTAAGAAAGAAGTAAGAAAGAAGTTAGAAAGAAGAAAGAAAGAATTAAGAAAGAAGAAAGAAAGAAGTAAGAAAGAAGTAAGAAAGAAGTAAGAAAGAAGTAAGAAAGAAGAAAGAAGTAAGAAAGAAGTAAGAAAGAAGTAAGAAAGAAGTAAGAAAGAAGTAAGAAAGAAGTTAGAAAGAAGTAAGAAAGAAGTAAGAAAGAAGTAAGAAAGAAGTAAGAAAGAAGTAAGAAAGAAGTAAGAAAGAAGAAAAAAAGAAGTAAGAAAGAAGTAAGAAAGAAGTAAGAAAGAAGTAAGAAAGAAGTAAGAAAGAAGTAAGAAAGAAAGAAGAAAGAACTAAGAAAGAAGTAAGAAACAAGAAAAAAGAAGAATGAAGTAAGAAAGAAGTAAGAAAGAAGTAAGAAAGAAGAAAGAAAGAAGTAAGAAAGAAGTAAGAAAGAAGTAAGAAAGAAGTAAGAAAGAAGAAAGAAAGAAGAAAGAAAGAACTAAGAAAGAAGTAACAAAGAAGTAAGAAAGAAGTAAGAAAGAAGTAAGAAAGAAGTAAGAAAGAAGTAAGAAAGAAAGAAGAAAGAAGTATGAAAGAAGTAAGAAAGAAGAAAGAAAGAAGTAAGCAAGAAGAAAGAAAGAAGTAAGAAAGAAGGAGGAAAGAAAGAAGAAAGAAGTGAGAAAGAAAGAAGAAAGAAGAAAGAAAGAAGTAATAAAGAGGTAAGAAAGAAGTAAGTAAGAAGTAAGAAGGAATGAAGAAAGAAGTAAGAAAGAAGTAAGAAAGAAGTAAGAAAGAAGTAAGAAAGAAGTAAGAAAGAAGTAAGAAAGAAGTAAGAAAGAAGTAAGAAAGAAGTAAGAAAGAAGTAAGAAAGAAGTAAGAAAGAAGTAAGAAAGAAGTAAGAAAGAAGTAAGAAAGAAGTAAGAAAGAAGTAAGAAAGAAGTAAGAAAGAAAGAAGAAAGAACTAAGAAAGAAGTAAGAAACAAGAAAAAAGAAGAATGAAGTAAGAAAGAAGTAAGAAAGAAGTAAGAAAGAAGAAAGAAAGAAGTAAGAAAGAAGTAAGAAAGAAGTAAGAAAGAAGAAAGAAAGAAGAAAGAAAGAACTAAGAAAGAAGTAACAAAGAAGTAAGAAAGAAGTAAGAAAGAAGTAAGAAAGAAGTAAGAAAGAAGTAAGAAAGAAAGAAGAAAGAAGTATGAAAGAAGTAAGAAAGAAGAAAGAAAGAAGTAAGCAAGAAGAAAGAAAGAAGTAAGAAAGAAGGAGGAAAGAAAGAAGAAAGAAGTGAGAAAGAAAGAAGAAAGAAGAAAGAAAGAAGTAAGAAAGAGGTAAGAAAGAAGTAAGAAAGAAGTAAGAAAGAAGTAAGAAGGAATGAAGAAAGAAGTAAGAAAGAAGTAAGAAAGAAGTAAGAAAGAAGTAAGAAAGAAGTAAGAAAGAAGTAAGAAAGAAGTAAGAAAGAAGTAAGAAAGAAGTAAGAAAGAAAGAAGTAAGAAAGAAGTAAGAAAGAAGAAAGAAAGAAGTAAGAAAGAAGTAAGAAAGAAGAAAAAAGAAGTAAGAAAGAAAGAAGAAAGAAGTATGAAAGAAGAAAGAAGAAAGAAAGAAGTAGGAAAGAAGAAAGAAAGAAGTAAGAAAGAAGTAGGAAAGAAAGAAGAAAGAAGTAAGAAAGAAGTAAGAAAGAAGGAAGAAAGAAGTAAGAAAGAAGTAAGAAAGAAGTAAGAAAGAAGTAAGAAAGAAAGAAGAAAGAAGTAAGAAAGAAGTAAGAAAGAAGTAAGAAAGAAGTAAGAAAGAAGTAAGAAAGAAGTATGAAAGAAGTAAGAAGGAATGAAGAAAGAAGTAAGAAAGAAGTAAGAAAGAAGTAAGAAAGAAGTAAGAAAGAAGTAAGAAAGAAGTAAGAAAGAAGTAAGAAAGAATTAAGAAAGAAGTAAGAAAGAAGTAAGAAAGAAGTAAGAAGGAATGAAGAAAGAAGTAAGAAAGAAGTAAGAAAGAAGTAAGAAAGAAGTAAGAAAGGAAGAAGAAAGAAAGAAGAATGAAGTAAGAAAGAAGTAAGAAAGAAGTAAGAAAGAAGTAAGAAGGAATGAAGAAAGAAGTAAGAAAGAAGTTAGAAAGAAGAAAGAAGTAAGAAAGAAGTAAGAAAGATAGAAGAAAGAAGTAAGAAAGAAGTAAGAAAGAAGTAAGAAAGAAGTAAGAAAGAAGTAAGAAAGAAGTTAGAAAGAAGTAAGAAAGAAGTAAGAAAGAAGTAAGAAAGAAGTAAGAAAGAAGTAAGAAAGAAGTAAGAAAGAAAGAAGAAAGAAGTAAGAAAGAAGTAAGAAAGAAGGAAGAAAGAAGTAAGAAAGAATTATGAAAGAAGTAAGAAAGAAGAAAAAAAGAAGTAAGAAAGAAGTAAGAAAGAAGTAAGAAAGAATTAAGAAGGAATGAAGAATGAAGTAAGAAAGAAGTAAGAAAGAAGTAAGAAAGAAGTAAGAAAGAAGTAAGAAAGAAGTAAGAAAGGAAGAAGAAAGAAAGAAGAATGAAGTAAGAAAGAAGTAAGAAAGAAGTTAGAAAGAAGAAAGAAAGAATTAAGAAAGAAGAAAGAAAGAAGTAAGAAAGAAGTAAGAAAGAAGTAAGAAAGAAGTAAGAAAGAAGAAAGAAGTAAGAAAGAAGTAAGAAAGAAGTAAGAAAGAAGTAAGAAAGAAGTAAGAAAGAAGTTAGAAAGAAGTAAGAAAGAAGTAAGAAAGAAGTAAGAAAGAAGTAAGAAAGAAGTAAGAAAGAAGTAAGAAAGAAGAAAAAAAGAAGTAAGAAAGAAGTAAGAAAGAAGTAAGAAAGAAGTAAGAAAGAAGTAAGAAAGAAGTAAGAAAGAAAGAAGAAAGAACTAAGAAAGAAGTAAGAAACAAGAAAAAGGAAGAATGAAGTAAGAAAGAAGTAAGAAAGAAGTAAGAAAGAAGAAAGAAAGAAGTAAGAAAGAAGTAAGAAAGAAGTAAGAAAGAAGTAAGAAAGAAGTAAGAAAGAAGAAAGAAAGAAGAAAGAAAGAACTAAGAAAGAAGTAACAAAGAAGTAAGAAAGAAGTAAGAAAGAAGTAAGAAAGAAGTAAGAAAGAAGTAAGAAAGAAGTAAGAAAGAAAGAAGAAAGAAGTATGAAAGAAGTAAGAAAGAAGAAAGAAAGAAGTAAGCAAGAAGAAAGAAAGAAGTAAGAAAGAAGGAGGAAAGAAAGAAGAAAGAAGTGAGAAAGAAAGAAGAAAGAAGAAAGAAAGAAGTAAGAAAGAGGTAAGAAAGAAGTAAGAAAGAAGTAAGAAAGAAGTAAGAAGGAATGAAGAAAGAAGTAAGAAAGAAGTAAGAAAGAAGTAAGAAAGAAGTAAGAAAGAAGTAAGAAAGAAGTAAGAAAGAAGTTAGAAAGAAGTAAGAAAGAAGTAAGAAAGAAGTAAGAAAGAAGTTAGAAAGAAAGAAGAAAGAAGTAAGAAAGAAGTGAGAAAGAAGTATGAAAGAAGTAAGAAAGAAGAAAGAAAGAAGTAAGAAAGAAGTAAGAAAGAAGTAAGAAAGAAGTAAGAAAGAAATAAGAAAAAAGAAAGAAAGAAGTAAGAAAGAAGTAAGAAAGAAAGAAGAAAGAAGTAAGAAAGAATTAAGAAAGAAGTAAGAAAGAAGTAAGAAAGAAGAAAGAAAGAAGTAAGAAAGAAGTAAGAAAGAAGTAAGAAAGAAAGAAGAAAGAACTAAGAAAGAAGTAAGAAACAAGAAAAAAGAAGAATGAAGTAAGAAAGAAGTAAGAAAGAAGTAAGAAAGAAGTAAGAAAGAAGTAAGAAAGAAGTAAGAAAGAAGTAAGAAAGAAGTAAGAAAGAAGAAAGAAAGAAGAAAGAAAGAACTAAGAAAGAAGTATGAAAGAAGTAAGAAAGAAGAAAGAAAGAAGTAAGCAAGAAGAAAGAAAGAAGTAAGAAAGAAGGAGGAAAGAAAGAAGAAAGAAGTGAGAAAGAAAGAAGAAAGAAGAAAGAAAGAAGTAAGAAAGAGGTAAGAAAGAAGTAAGAAAGAAGTAAGAAAGAAGTAAGAAGGAATGAAGAAAGAAGTAAGAAAGAAGTAAGAAAGAAGTAAGAAAGAAGTAAGAAAGAAGTAAGAAAGAAGTAAGAAAGAAGTAAGAAAGAAGTAAGAAAGAAGTAAGAAAGAAAGAAGTAAGAAAGAAGTAAGAAAGAAGAAAGAAAGAAGTAAGAAAGAAGTAAGAAAGAAGAAAAAAGAAGTAAGAAAGAAAGAAGAAAGAAGAATGAAAGAAGAAAGAAGAAAGAAAGAAGTAGGAAAGAAGAAAGAAAGAAGTAAGAAAGAAGTAGGAAAGAAAGAAGAAAGAAGTAAGAAAGAAGTAAGAAAGAAGGAAGAAAGAAGTAAGAAAGAAGTAAGAAAGAAGTAAGAAAGAAAGAAGAAAGAAGTAAGAAAGAAGTAAGAAAGAAGTAAGAAAGAAGTAAGAAAGAAGTAAGAAAGAAGTATGAAAGAAGTAAGAAGGAATGAAGAAATAAGTAAGAAAGAAGTAAGAAAGAAGTAAGAAAGAAGTAAGAAAGAAGTAAGAAAGAAGAAAGAGAGAAGAAAGAAGTAAGAAAGAAGTAAGAAAGAAGTAAGAAAGAAGTAAGAAAGAAGAAAGAAAGAAGTAACAAAGAATTATGAAAGAAGTAAGAAAGAAGAAAAAAAGAAGTAAGAAAGAAGTAAGAAAGAAGAAAGAAAGAAGAAAGAAGAAAGAAAGAAGTAAGAAAGAATTAAGAAAGAAGTAAGAAAGAAGTAAGAAAGAAGTAAGAAGGAATGAAGAAAGAAGTAAGAAAGAAGTAAGAAAGAAGTAAGAAAGAAGTAAGAAAGGAAGAAGAAAGAAAGAAGAATGAAGTAAGAAAGAAGTAAGAAAGAAGTAAGAAAGAAGTAAGAAGGAATGAAGAAAGAAGTAAGAAAGAAGTTAGAAAGAAGAAAGAAGTAAGAAAGAAGTAAGAAAGATAGAAGAAAGAAGTAAGAAAGAAGTAAGAAAGAAGTAAGAAAGAAGTAAGAAAGAAGTAAGAAAGAAGTTAGAAAGAAGTAAGAAAGAAGTAAGAAAGAAGTAAGAAAGAAGTAAGAAAGAAGTAAGAAAGAAGTAAGAAAGAAGTAAGAAAGAAAGAAGAAAGAAGTAAGAAAGAAGTAAGAAAGAAGGAAGAAAGAAGTAAGAAAGAATTATGAAAGAAGTAAGAAAGAAGAAAAAAAGAAGTAAGAAAGAAGTAAGAAAGAAGTAAGAAAGAATTAAGAAGGAATGAAGAATGAAGTAAGAAAGAAGTAAGAAAGAAGTAAGAAAGAAGTAAGAAAGAAGTAAGAAAGAAGTAAGAAAGGAAGAAGAAAGAAAGAAGAATGAAGTAAGAAAGAAGTAAGAAAGAAGTTAGAAAGAAGAAAGAAAGAATTAAGAAAGAAGAAAGAAAGAAGTAAGAAAGAAGTAAGAAAGAAGTAAGAAAGAAGTAAGAAAGAAGAAAGAAGTAAGAAAGAAGTAAGAAAGAAGTAAGAAAGAAGTAAGAAAGAAGTAAGAAAGAAGTTAGAAAGAAGTAAGAAAGAAGTAAGAAAGAAGTAAGAAAGAAGTAAGAAAGAAGTAAGAAAGAAGTAAGAAAGAAGAAAAAAAGAAGTAAGAAAGAAGTAAGAAAGAAGTAAGAAAGAAGTAAGAAAGAAGTAAGAAAGAAAGAAGAAAGAACTAAGAAAGAAGTAAGAAACAAGAAAAAGGAAGAATGAAGTAAGAAAGAAGTAAGAAAGAAGTAAGAAAGAAGAAAGAAAGAAGTAAGAAAGAAGTAAGAAAGAAGTAAGAAAGAAGTAAGAAAGAAGAAAGAAAGAAGAAAGAAAGAACTAAGAAAGAAGTAACAAAGAAGTAAGAAAGAAGTAAGAAAGAAGTAAGAAAGAAGTAAGAAAGAAGTAAGAAAGAAGTAAGAAAGAAAGAAGAAAGAAGTATGAAAGAAGTAAGAAAGAAGAAAGAAAGAAGTAAGCAAGAAGAAAGAAAGAAGTAAGAAAGAAGGAGGAAAGAAAGAAGAAAGAAGTGAGAAAGAAAGAAGAAAGAAGAAAGAAAGAAGTAAGAAAGAGGTAAGAAAGAAGTAAGAAAGAAGTAAGAAAGAAGTAAGAAGGAATGAAGAAAGAAGTAAGAAAGAAGTAAGAAAGAAGTAAGAAAGAAGTAACAAAGAAGTAAGAAAGAAGTAAGAAAGAAGTTAGAAAGAAGTAAGAAAGAAGTAAGAAAGAATTAAGAAAGAAGTTAGAAAGAAAGAAGAAAGAAGTAAGAAAGAAGTGAGAAAGAAGTATGAAAAAAGTAAGAAAGAAGAAAGAAAGAAGTAAGAAAGAAGTAAGAAAGAAGTAAGAAAGAAATAAGAAAAAAGAAAGAAAGAAGTAAGAAAGAAGTAAGAAAGAAAGAAGAAAGAAGTAAGAAAGAATTAAGAAAGAAGTAAGAAAGAAGTAAGAAAGAAGAAAGAAAGAAGTAAGAAAGAAGTAAGAAAGAAGTAAGAAAGAAGTAAGAAAGAAGTAAGAAAGAAGTAAGAAAGAAAGAGGAAAGAAGTAAGAAAGAAGTAAGAAAGAAGTAAGAAAGAAGAAAAAAGAAGTTAGAAAGAAGTAAGAAAGAAGTAAGAAAGAAGTAAGAAAGAAAGAAGAAAGAAGTAAGAAAGAAGTATGAAAGAAGTAAGAAAGAAGAAAGAAAGAACTAGGAAAGAAGTAAGAAAGAAGTAAGATAGAAGTAAGTAAGAAAGAAGAGAGAAGAAAGAAAGAAATAAGAAAGAAGTAAGAAAGAAGCAAGAAAGAAGTAAGAAGGCATGAAGAAAGAAGTAAGAAAGAATTAAGAAAGAAGTAAGAAAGAAGTAAGAAAGAAAGAAGAAAGAAGTAAGAAAGAAGTAAGAAAGAAGTAAGAAAGAAGAAAGAAAGAAGTAAGAAAGAAGTAAGAAAGAAGTAAGAAAGAAGTAAGAAAGAAGTAAGAAAGAAGTAAGAAAGAAAGAAGAAAGAAGTAAGAAAGAAGTAAGAAAGAAGTAAGAAAGAAGTAAGAAAGAAGTAAGAAAGAAGAAAGAAGTAAGAAAGAAGTAAGAAAGAAGTAAGAAAGAAGTAAGAAAGAAGTAAGAAAGAAGTTAGAAAGAAGAAAGAAAGAATTAAGAAAGAAGAAAGAAAGAAGTAAGAAAGAAGTAAGAAAGAAGTAAGAAAGAAGTAAGAAAGAAGAAAGAAGTAAGAAAGAAGTAAGAAAGAAGTAAGAAAGAAGTAAGAAAGAAGTAAGAAAGAAGTTAGAAAGAAGTAAGAAAGAAGTAAGAAAGAAGTAAGAAAGAAGTAAGAAAGAAGTAAGAAAGAAGTAAGAAAGAAGAAAAAAAGAAGTAAGAAAGAAGTAAGAAAGAAGTAAGAAAGAAGTAAGAAAGAAGTAAGAAAGAAGTAAGAAAGAAAGAAGAAAGAACTAAGAAAGAAGTAAGAAACAAGAAAAAAGAAGAATGAAGTAAGAAAGAAGTAAGAAAGAAGTAAGAAAGAAGAAAGAAAGAAGTAAGAAAGAAGTAAGAAAGAAGTAAGAAAGAAGTAAGAAAGAAGAAAGAAAGAAGAAAGAAAGAACTAAGAAAGAAGTAACAAAGAAGTAAGAAAGAAGTAAGAAAGAAGTAAGAAAGAAGTAAGAAAGAAGTAAGAAAGAAAGAAGAAAGAAGTATGAAAGAAGTAAGAAAGAAGAAAGAAAGAAGTAAGCAAGAAGAAAGAAAGAAGTAAGAAAGAAGGAGGAAAGAAAGAAGAAAGAAGTGAGAAAGAAAGAAGAAAGAAGAAAGAAAGAAGTAAGAAAGAGGTAAGAAAGAAGTAAGAAAGAAGTAAGAAGGAATGAAGAAAGAAGTAAGAAAGAAGTAAGAAAGAAGTAAGAAAGAAGTAAGAAAGAAGTAAGAAAGAAGTAAGAAAGAAGTAAGAAAGAAGTAAGAAAGAAGTAAGAAAGAAGTAAGAAAGAAGTAAGAAAGAAGTAAGAAAGAAGTAAGAAAGAAAGAAGAAAGAACTAAGAAAGAAGTAAGAAACAAGAAAAAAGAAGAATGAAGTAAGAAAGAAGTAAGAAAGAAGTAAGAAAGAAGAAAGAAAGAAGTAAGAAAGAAGTAAGAAAGAAGTAAGAAAGAAGAAAGAAAGAAGAAAGAAAGAACTAAGAAAGAAGTAACAAAGAAGTAAGAAAGAAGTAAGAAAGAAGTAAGAAAGAAGTAAGAAAGAAGTAAGAAAGAAAGAAGAAAGAAGTATGAAAGAAGTAAGAAAGAAGAAAGAAAGAAGTAAGCAAGAAGAAAGAAAGAAGTAAGAAAGAAGGAGGAAAGAAAGAAGAAAGAAGTGAGAAAGAAAGAAGAAAGAAGAAAGAAAGAAGTAAGAAAGAGGTAAGAAAGAAGTAAGAAAGAAGTAAGAAAGAAGTAAGAAGGAATGAAGAAAGAAGTAAGAAAGAAGTAAGAAAGAAGTAAGAAAGAAGTAAGAAAGAAGTAAGAAAGAAGTAAGAAAGAAGTAAGAAAGAAGAAAGAAAGAAGTAAGAAAGAAGTAAGAAAGAAGAAAAAAGAAGTAAGAAAGAAAGAAGAAAAAAGTATGAAAGAAGAAAGAAGAAAGAAAGAAGTAGGAAAGAAGAAAGAAAGAAGTAAGAAAGAAGTAGGAAAGAAAGAAGAAAGAAGTAAGAAAGAAGTAAGAAAGAAGGAAGAAAGAAGTAAGAAAGAAGTAAGAAAGAAGTAAGAAAGAAGTAAGAAAGAAAGAAGAAAGAAGTAAGAAAGAAGTAAGAAAGAAGTAAGAAAGAAGTAAGAAAGAAGTAAGAAAGAAGTATGAAAGAAGTAAGAAGGAATGAAGAAAGAAGTAAGAAAGAAGTAAGAAAGAAGTAAGAAAGAAGTAAGAAAGAAGTAAGAAAGAAGTAAGAAAGAAGTAAGAAAGAATTAAGAAAGAAGTAAGAAAGAAGTAAGAAAGAAGTAAGAAGGAATGAAGAAAGAAGTAAGAAAGAAGTAAGAAAGAAGTAAGAAAGAAGTAAGAAAGGAAGAAGAAAGAAAGAAGAATGAAGTAAGAAAGAAGTAAGAAAGAAGTAAGAAAGAAGTAAGAAGGAATGAAGAAAGAAGTAAGAAAGAAGTTAGAAAGAAGAAAGAAGTAAGAAAGAAGTAAGAAAGATAGAAGAAAGAAGTAAGAAAGAAGTAAGAAAGAAGTAAGAAAGAAGTAAGAAAGAAGTAAGAAAGAAGTTAGAAAGAAGTAAGAAAGAAGTAAGAAAGAAGTAAGAAAGAAGTAAGAAAGAAGTAAGAAAGAAAGAAGAAAGAAGTAAGAAAGAAGTAAGAAAGAAGGAAGAAAGAAGTAAGAAAGAATTATGAAAGAAGTAAGAAAGAAGAAAAAAAGAAGTAAGAAAGAAGTAAGAAAGAAGTAAGAAAGAATTAAGAAGGAATGAAGAATGAAGTAAGAAAGAAGTAAGAAAGAAGTAAGAAAGAAGTAAGAAAGAAGTAAGAAAGAAGTAAGAAAGGAAGAAGAAAGAAAGAAGAATGAAGTAAGAAAGAAGTAAGAAAGAAGTTAGAAAGAAGAAAGAAAGAATTAAGAAAGAAGAAAGAAAGAAGTAAGAAAGAAGTAAGAAAGAAGTAAGAAAGAAGTAAGAAAGAAGAAAGAAGTAAGAAAGAAGTAAGAAAGAAGTAAGAAAGAAGTAAGAAAGAAGTAAGAAAGAAGTTAGAAAGAAGTAAGAAAGAAGTAAGAAAGAAGTAAGAAAGAAGTAAGAAAGAAGTAAGAAAGAAGTAAGAAAGAAGAAAAAAAGAAGTAAGAAAGAAGTAAGAAAGAAGTAAGAAAGAAGTAAGAAAGAAGTAAGAAAGAAGTAAGAAAGAAAGAAGAAAGAACTAAGAAAGAAGTAAGAAACAAGAAAAAGGAAGAATGAAGTAAGAAAGAAGTAAGAAAGAAGTAAGAAAGAAGAAAGAAAGAAGTAAGAAAGAAGTAAGAAAGAAGTAAGAAAGAAGTAAGAAAGAAGTAAGAAAGAAGAAAGAAAGAAGAAAGAAAGAACTAAGAAAGAAGTAACAAAGAAGTAAGAAAGAAGTAAGAAAGAAGTAAGAAAGAAGTAAGAAAGAAGTAAGAAAGAAGTAAGAAAGAAAGAAGAAAGAAGTATGAAAGAAGTAAGAAAGAAGAAAGAAAGAAGTAAGCAAGAAGAAAGAAAGAAGTAAGAAAGAAGGAGGAAAGAAAGAAGAAAGAAGTGAGAAAGAAAGAAGAAAGAAGAAAGAAAGAAGTAAGAAAGAGGTGAGAAAGAAGTAAGAAAGAAGTAAGAAAGAAGTAAGAAAGAAGTAAGAAAGAAGTAAGAAAGAAGTAAGAAAGAAGTAAGAAAGAAGTAAGAAAGAAAGAAGAAAGAACTAAGAAAGAAGTAAGAAACAAGAAAAAAGAAGAATGAAGTAAGAAAGAAGTAAGAAAGAAGTAAGAAAGAAGAAAGAAAGAAGTAAGAAAGAAGTAAGAAAGAAGTAAGAAAGAAGAAAGAAAGAAGAAAGAAAGAACTAAGAAAGAAGTAACAAAGAAGTAAGAAAGAAGTAAGAAAGAAGTAAGAAAGAAGTAAGAAAGAAGTAAGAAAGAAAGAAGAAAGAAGTATGAAAGAAGTAAGAAAGAAGAAAGAAAGAAGTAAGCAAGAAGAAAGAAAGAAGTAAGAAAGAAGGAGGAAAGAAAGAAGAAAGAAGTGAGAAAGAAAGAAGAAAGAAGAAAGAAAGAAGTAAGAAAGAGGTAAGAAAGAAGTAAGAAAGAAGTAAGAAAGACGTAAGAAGGAATGAAGAAAGAAGTAAGAAAGAAGTAAGAAAGAAGTAAGAAAGAAGTAAGAAAGAAGTAAGAAAGAAGTAAGAAAGAAGTAAGAAAGAAGTAAGAAAGAAGTAAGAAAGAAAGAAGTAAGAAAGAAGTAAGAAAGAAGAAAGAAAGAAGTAAGAAAGAAGTAAGAAAGAAGAAAAAAGAAGTAAGAAAGAAAGAAGAAAGAAGTATGAAAGAAGAAAGAAGAAAGAAAGAAGTAGGAAAGAAGAAAGAAAGAAGTAAGAAAGAAGTAGGAAAGAAAGAAGAAAGAAGTAAGAAAGAAGTAAGAAAGAAGGAAGAAAGAAGTAAGAAAGAAGTAAGAAAGAAGTAAGAAAGAAGTAAGAAAGAAAGAAGAAAGAAGTAAGAAAGAAGTAAGAAAGAAGTAAGAAAGAAGTAAGAAAGAAGTAAGAAAGAAGTATGAAAGAAGTAAGAAGGAATGAAGAAAGAAGTAAGAAAGAAGTAAGAAAGAAGTAAGAAAGAAGTAAGAAAGAAGTAAGAAAGAAGTAAGAAAGAAGTAAGAAAGAATTAAGAAAGAAGTAAGAAAGAAGTAAGAAAGAAGTAAGAAGGAATGAAGAAAGAAGTAAGAAAGAAGTAAGAAAGAAGTAAGAAAGAAGTAAGAAAGGAAGAAGAAAGAAAGAAGAATGAAGTAAGAAAGAAGTAAGAAAGAAGTAAGAAAGAAGTAAGAAGGAATGAAGAAAGAAGTAAGAAAGAAGTTAGAAAGAAGAAAGAAGTAAGAAAGAAGTAAGAAAGATAGAAGAAAGAAGTAAGAAAGAAGTAAGAAAGAAGTAAGAAAGAAGTAAGAAAGAAGTAAGAAAGAAGTTAGAAAGAAGTAAGAAAGAAGTAAGAAAGAAGTAAGAAAGAAGTAAGAAAGAAGTAAGAAAGAAGTAAGAAAGAAAGAAGAAAGAAGTAAGAAAGAAGTAAGAAAGAAGGAAGAAAGAAGTAAGAAAGAATTATGAAAGAAGTAAGAAAGAAGAAAAAAAGAAGTAAGAAAGAAGTAAGAAAGAAGTAAGAAAGAATTAAGAAGGAATGAAGAATGAAGTAAGAAAGAAGTAAGAAAGAAGTAAGAAAGAAGTAAGAAAGAAGTAAGAAAGAAGTAAGAAAGGAAGAAGAAAGAAAGAAGAATGAAGTAAGAAAGAAGTAAGAAAGAAGTTAGAAAGAAGAAAGAAAGAATTAAGAAAGAAGAAAGAAAGAAGTAAGAAAGAAGTAAGAAAGAAGTAAGAAAGAAGTAAGAAAGAAGAAAGAAGTAAGAAAGAAGTAAGAAAGAAGTAAGAAAGAAGTAAGAAAGAAGTAAGAAAGAAGTTAGAAAGAAGTAAGAAAGAAGTAAGAAAGAAGTAAGAAAGAAGTAAGAAAGAAGTAAGAAAGAAGTAAGAAAGAAGAAAAAAAGAAGTAAGAAAGAAGTAAGAAAGAAGTAAGAAAGAAGTAAGAAAGAAGTAAGAAAGAAGTAAGAAAGAAAGAAGAAAGAACTAAGAAAGAAGTAAGAAACAAGAAAAAGGAAGAATGAAGTAAGAAAGAAGTAAGAAAGAAGTAAGAAAGAAGAAAGAAAGAAGTAAGAAAGAAGTAAGAAAGAAGTAAGAAAGAAGTAAGAAAGAAGTAAGAAAGAAGAAAGAAAGAAGAAAGAAAGAACTAAGAAAGAAGTAACAAAGAAGTAAGAAAGAAGTAAGAAAGAAGTAAGAAAGAAGTAAGAAAGAAGTAAGAAAGAAGTAAGAAAGAAAGAAGAAAGAAGTATGAAAGAAGTAAGAAAGAAGAAAGAAAGAAGTAAGCAAGAAGAAAGAAAGAAGTAAGAAAGAAGGAGGAAAGAAAGAAGAAAGAAGTGAGAAAGAAAGAAGAAAGAAGAAAGAAAGAAGTAAGAAAGAGGTAAGAAAGAAGTAAGAAAGAAGTAAGAAAGAAGTAAGAAGGAATGAAGAAAGAAGTAAGAAAGAAGTAAGAAAGAAGTAAGAAAGAAGTAAGAAAGAAGTAAGAAAGAAGTAAGAAAGAAGTTAGAAAGAAGTAAGAAAGAAGTAAGAAAGAAGTAAGAAAGAAGTTAGAAAGAAAGAAGAAAGAAGTAAGAAAGAAGTGAGAAAGAAGTATGAAAGAAGTAAGAAAGAAGAAAGAAAGAAGTAAGAAAGAAGTAAGAAAGAAGTAAGAAAGAAGTAAGAAAGAAATAAGAAAAAAGAAAGAAAGAAGTAAGAAAGAAGTAAGAAAGAAAGAAGAAAGAAGTAAGAAAGAATTAAGAAAGAAGTAAGAAAGAAGTAAGAAAGAAGAAAGAAAGAAGTAAGAAAGAAGTAAGAAAGAAGTAAGAAAGAAAGAAGAAAGAACTAAGAAAGAAGTAAGAAACAAGAAAAAGAAGAATGAAGTAAGAAAGAAGTAAGAAAGAAGTAAGAAAGAAGTAAGAAAGAAGTAAGAAAGAAGTAAGAAAGAAGTAAGAAAGAAGTAAGAAAGAAGAAAGAAAGAAGAAAGAAAGAACTAAGAAAGAAGTATGAAAGAAGTAAGAAAGAAGAAAGAAAGAAGTAAGCAAGAAGAAAGAAAGAAGTAAGAAAGAAGGAGGAAAGAAAGAAGAAAGAAGTGAGAAAGAAAGAAGAAAGAAGAAAGAAAGAAGTAAGAAAGAGGTAAGAAAGAAGTAAGAAAGAAGTAAGAAAGAAGTAAGAAGGAATGAAGAAAGAAGTAAGAAAGAAGTAAGAAAGAAGTAAGAAAGAAGTAAGAAAGAAGTAAGAAAGAAGTAAGAAAGAAGTAAGAAAGAAGTAAGAAAGAAGTAAGAAAGAAAGAAGTAAGAAAGAAGTAAGAAAGAAGAAAGAAAGAAGTAAGAAAGAAGTAAGAAAGAAGAAAAAAGAAGTAAGAAAGAAAGAAGAAAGAAGAATGAAAGAAGAAAGAAGAAAGAAAGAAGTAGGAAAGAAGAAAGAAAGAAGTAAGAAAGAAGTAGGAAAGAAAGAAGAAAGAAGTAAGAAAGAAGTAAGAAAGAAGGAAGAAAGAAGTAAGAAAGAAGTAAGAAAGAAGTAAGAAAGAAAGAAGAAAGAAGTAAGAAAGAAGTAAGAAAGAAGTAAGAAAGAAGTAAGAAAGAAGTAAGAAAGAAGTATGAAAGAAGTAAGAAGGAATGAAGAAATAAGTAAGAAAGAAGTAAGAAAGAAGTAAGAAAGAAGTAAGAAAGAAGTAAGAAAGAAGAAAGAGAGAAGAAAGAAGTAAGAAAGAAGTAAGAAAGAAGTAAGAAAGAAGTAAGAAAGAAGAAAGAAAGAAGTAACAAAGAATTATGAAAGAAGTAAGAAAGAAGAAAAAAAGAAGTAAGAAAGAAGTAAGAAAGAAGAAAGAAAGAAGAAAGAAGAAAGAAAGAAGTAAGAAAGAATTAAGAAAGAAGTAAGAAAGAAGTAAGAAAGAAGTAAGAAGGAATGAAGAAAGAAGTAAGAAAGAAGTAAGAAAGAAGTAAGAAAGAAGTAAGAAAGGAAGAAGAAAGAAAGAAGAATGAAGTAAGAAAGAAGTAAGAAAGAAGTAAGAAAGAAGTAAGAAGGAATGAAGAAAGAAGTAAGAAAGAAGTTAGAAAGAAGAAAGAAGTAAGAAAGAAGTAAGAAAGATAGAAGAAAGAAGTAAGAAAGAAGTAAGAAAGAAGTAAGAAAGAAGTAAGAAAGAAGTAAGAAAGAAGTTAGAAAGAAGTAAGAAAGAAGTAAGAAAGAAGTAAGAAAGAAGTAAGAAAGAAGTAAGAAAGAAGTAAGAAAGAAGTAAGAAAGAAAGAAGAAAGAAGTAAGAAAGAAGTAAGAAAGAAGGAAGAAAGAAGTAAGAAAGAATTATGAAAGAAGTAAGAAAGAAGAAAAAAAGAAGTAAGAAAGAAGTAAGAAAGAAGTAAGAAAGAATTAAGAAGGAATGAAGAATGAAGTAAGAAAGAAGTAAGAAAGAAGTAAGAAAGAAGTAAGAAAGAAGTAAGAAAGAAGTAAGAAAGGAAGAAGAAAGAAAGAAGAATGAAGTAAGAAAGAAGTAAGAAAGAAGTTAGAAAGAAGAAAGAAAGAATTAAGAAAGAAGAAAGAAAGAAGTAAGAAAGAAGTAAGAAAGAAGTAAGAAAGAAGTAAGAAAGAAGAAAGAAGTAAGAAAGAAGTAAGAAAGAAGTAAGAAAGAAGTAAGAAAGAAGTAAGAAAGAAGTTAGAAAGAAGTAAGAAAGAAGTAAGAAAGAAGTAAGAAAGAAGTAAGAAAGAAGTAAGAAAGAAGTAAGAAAGAAGAAAAAAAGAAGTAAGAAAGAAGTAAGAAAGAAGTAAGAAAGAAGTAAGAAAGAAGTAAGAAAGAAAGAAGAAAGAACTAAGAAAGAAGTAAGAAACAAGAAAAAGGAAGAATGAAGTAAGAAAGAAGTAAGAAAGAAGTAAGAAAGAAGAAAGAAAGAAGTAAGAAAGAAGTAAGAAAGAAGTAAGAAAGAAGTAAGAAAGAAGAAAGAAAGAAGAAAGAAAGAACTAAGAAAGAAGTAACAAAGAAGTAAGAAAGAAGTAAGAAAGAAGTAAGAAAGAAGTAAGAAAGAAGTAAGAAAGAAGTAAGAAAGAAAGAAGAAAGAAGTATGAAAGAAGTAAGAAAGAAGAAAGAAAGAAGTAAGCAAGAAGAAAGAAAGAAGTAAGAAAGAAGGAGGAAAGAAAGAAGAAAGAAGTGAGAAAGAAAGAAGAAAGAAGAAAGAAAGAAGTAAGAAAGAGGTAAGAAAGAAGTAAGAAAGAAGTAAGAAAGAAGTAAGAAGGAATGAAGAAAGAAGTAAGAAAGAAGTAAGAAAGAAGTAAGAAAGAAGTAACAAAGAAGTAAGAAAGAAGTAAGAAAGAAGTTAGAAAGAAGTAAGAAAGAAGTAAGAAAGAATTAAGAAAGAAGTTAGAAAGAAAGAAGAAAGAAGTAAGAAAGAAGTGAGAAAGAAGTATGAAAGAAGTAAGAAAGAAGAAAGAAAGAAGTAAGAAAGAAGTAAGAAAGAAGTAAGAAAGAAATAAGAAAAAAGAAAGAAAGAAGTAAGAAAGAAGTAAGAAAGAAAGAAGAAAGAAGTAAGAAAGAATTAAGAAAGAAGTAAGAAAGAAGTAAGAAAGAAGAAAGAAAGAAGTAAGAAAGAAGTAAGAAAGAAGTAAGAAAGAAGTAAGAAAGAAGTAAGAAAGAAGTAAGAAAGAAAGAGGAAAGAAGTAAGAAAGAAGTAAGAAAGAAGTAAGAAAGAAGAAAAAAGAAGTTAGAAAGAAGTAAGAAAGAAGTAAGAAAGAAGTAAGAAAGAAAGAAGAAAGAAGTAAGAAAGAAGTATGAAAGAAGTAAGAAAGAAGAAAGAAAGAACTAGGAAAGAAGTAAGAAAGAAGTAAGATAGAAGTAAGTAAGAAAGAAGAGAGAAGAAAGAAAGAAATAAGAAAGAAGTAAGAAAGAAGCAAGAAAGAAGTAAGAAGGCATGAAGAAAGAAGTAAGAAAGAATTAAGAAAGAAGTAAGAAAGAAGTAAGAAAGAAAGAAGAAAGAAGTAAGAAAGAAGTAAGAAAGAAGTAAGAAAGAAGAAAGAAAGAAGTAAGAAAGAAGTAAGAAAGAAGTAAGAAAGAAGTAAGAAAGAAGTAAGAAAGAAGTAAGAAAGAAAGAAGAAAGAAGTAAGAAAGAAGTAAGAAAGAAGTAAGAAAGAAGTAAGAAAGAAGTAAGAAAGAAGTAAGAAAGAAGTAAGAAAGAAGTAAGAAGGAATGAAGAAAGAAGTAAGAAAGAAGTTAGAAAGAAGAAAGAAGTAAGAAAGAAGTAAGAAAGAAGAAAGAAAGAAGTAAGAAAGAAGTAAGAAAGAAAGAAGAAAGAAGTAAGAAAGAAGAAAGAAAGATAGAAGAAAGAAGTAAGAAAGAAGTAAGAAAGAAGTAAGAAAGAAGTAAGAAAGAAGTAAGAAGGAATGAAGAAAGAAGTAAGAAAGAAGTTAGAAAGAAGAAAGAAGTAAGAAAGAATTAAGAAAGAAGAAAGAAAGAAGTAAGAAAGACGAAAGAAAGAATTAAGGAAGAAGAAAGAAAGAACTAAAATAGAAGAAAGTTAGAAGTAAGAAAGATGTAAGAAAGAAAGAAGAAAGAAGTAAGAAAGAAGTAAGAAAGAAGTAAGAAAGAAGTAAGAAAGTAAGAAGTAAGACAGAAGTAAGAAAGAAGTAAGAAAGAAGTAAGAAAGAAAGAAGAAAGAAGTAAGAAAGAAAGAAGGAAGAAGTATGAAAGAAGTAAGAAAGAAGAAAGAAAGAAGTAAGAAAGAAGAAAGAAAGAAATAAGAAAGAAGTAGGAAAGAAAGAAGAAAGAAGTAAGAAAGAAAGAAGAAAGAAGAAAGAAAGAAGTAAGAAAGAGGTAAGAAAGAAGTAAGAAAGAAGTAAGAAAGAAGTAAGAAGGAATGAAGAAAGAAGTAAGAAAGAAGTAAGAAAGAAGTAAGAAAGAAGTAAGAAAGAAGTAAGAAAGAAAGAAGAAAGAAGTAAGAAAGAAGTAAGAAAGAAGTAAGAAAGAAGTAAGAAAGAAGTAAGAAAGAAGTAAGAAGGAATTAAGAAAGAAGTAAGAAAGAAGTAAGAAAGAAGTAAGAAAGAAGTAAGAAAGGAAGAAGAAAGAAAGAAGAATGAAGTAAGAAAGAAGTAAGAAAGAAGTAGGAAAGAAGTAAGAAAGAAGTAAGAAAGAAAGAAGAAAGAAGTAAGAAAGAAGTAAGAAAGAAGTAAGAAAGAAAGAAGAAAGAAGAAAGAAGAAAGAAAGAAGTAAGAAAGAAGTAAGAAAGAAGAAAAAAGAAGTAAGAAAGAAAGAAGAAAGAAGTAAGAAAGAAGTAAGAAAGAAGTAAGAAAGAAGTAAGAAAGAAAGAAGAAAGAAGTAAGAAAGAAAGAAGAAAGAAGTATGAAAGAAGTAAGAAAGAAGAAAGAAATAAGTAGGAAAGAAGAAAGAAAGAAGTAAGAAAGAAGTAGGAAAGAAAGAAGAAAGAAGTAAGAAAGAAGTAAGAAAGAAGGAAGAAAGAAGTAAGAAAGAAGTAAGAAAGAAGTAAGAAAGAAGTGAGAAAGAAGTAAGAAAGAAGTAAGAAAGAAGAAAGAAAGAAAGAAGAAAGAAGTAAGAAAGAAAGAAGGAAGAAGTATGAAAGAAGTAAGAAAGAAGAAAGAAAGAAGTAAGAAAGAAGATAGAAAGAAATAAGAAAGAAGTAGGAAAGAAAGAAGAAAGAAGTAAGAAAGAAAGAAGAAAGAAGAAAGAAAGAAGTAAGAAAGAGGTAAGAAAGAAGTAAGAAAGAAGTAAGAAAGAAGTAAGAAGGAATGAAGAAAGAAGTAAGAAAGAAGTAAGAAAGAAGTAAGAAAGAAGTAAGAAAGAAGTAAGAAAGAAAGAAGAAAGAAGTAAGAAAGAAGTAAGAAAGAAGTAAGTAAAAAGTAAGAAAGAAGAAAGAAAGAAGTAAGAAACAAGTAAGAAAGAAGTAAGAAGGAATTAAGAAAGAAGTAAGAAAGAAGTAAGAAAGAAGTAAGAAAGAAGTAAGAAAGGAAGAAGAAAGAAAGAAGAATGAAGTAAGAAAGAAGTAAGAAAGAAGAAAGAAAGAATTAAGAAAGAAGTAAGAAAGAAGTAAGAAAGAAGTAAGAAAGAAGTAAGAAAGAAGTTAGGAAGAAGTAAGAAAGAAGTAAGAAAGAAGTAGGAAAGAAGTAAGAAAGAAGTAAGAAAGAAAGAAGAAAGAAGTAAGAAAGAAGTAAGAAAGAAGTAAGAAAGAAAGAAGAAAGAAGTAAGAAAGAAGAAAGAAAGAAGTAAGAAAAAAGTAAGAAAGAAGTAAGAAAGAAGTAAGAAAGAAAGAAGAAAGAAGTAAGAAAGAAGTAAGAAAGAAGTAAGAAAGAAGTAAGAAAGAAGTAAGAAAGAAAGAAGTAAGAAAGAAGTAAGAAAGAAGTAAGAAAGAAGTAAGAAAGAAGTAAGAAAGAAGTAAGAAAGAAGAAAGAAAGAAGAAAGAAGTAAGAAAGAAGTAAGAAAGAAGTAAGAAAGAAGTAAGAAAGAAGAAAGAAAGAAGTAACAAAGAATTATGAAAGAAGTAAGAAAGAAGAAAAAAAGAAGTAAGAAAGAAGTAAGAAAGAAGAAAGAAAGAAGAAAGAAGAAAGAAAGAAGTAAGAAAGAATTAAGAAAGAAGTAAGAAAGAAGTAAGAAAGAAGTAAGAAGGAATGAAGAAAGAAGAAAGAAAGAAGTAAGAAAGAAGTAAGAAAGAAGTAAGAAGGAATGAAGAAAGAAGAAAGAAAGAAGTAAGAAAGAAGTAAGAAAGAAGTAAGAAAGAAGTAAGAAAGATAGAAGAAAGAAGTAAGAAAGAAGTAAGAAAGAAGTAAGAAAGAAGTAAGAAAGAAGTTAGAAAGAAGTAAGAAAGAAGTAAGAAAGAAGTAAGAAAGAAGTTAGAAAGAATTAAGAAAGAAGTAAGAAAGTAGTAGGAAAGAAGTAAGAAAGAAGAAAGAAAGAAAGAAGAAAGAAGTAAGAAAGAAGTAAGGAAGAAGTAAGGAAGAAAGAAGAAAGAAGTAAGAAAGAAGAAAGAAAGAAGTATGAAAGAAGGAAGAAAGAAGAAAGAAAGAAGTAAGAAAGAATTAAGAAAGAAGTAAGAAGGAATGAAGAAAGAAGTAAGAAAGAATGAAGAAAGAAGAAAGAAAGAAGTAAGAAAGAAGAAAGAAAGAAGTAAGAAAGAAGAAAGAAAGAAGTAAGAAAGAAGTAAGAAAGAAGCAAGAAACAAGTAAGAAAGAAGTAAGAAAGAAGTAAGAAAGAATTAAGAAAGAAGTAAGAAAGAATTACGAAAGAAGAAAGAAGTAAGAAAGAAGTAAGAAAGAAAGAAGTAAGAAAGAAGTAAGAAGTAAGAAAGAAGTAAGAAAGAAAGAAGAAAGAAGTAAGAAAGAAGTATGAAAGAAGTAAGAAAGAAGTAGGAAAGAAGTAAGAAAGAAGTAAGAAAGAAGTAAGAAAGAAGTAAGAAAGAAGTAAGAAAGAAGTAAGAAAGAAGAAAAAAAGAAGTAAGAAAGAAGTAAGAAAGAAGTAAGAAAGAAGTAAGAAAGAAGTAAGAAAGAAGTAAGAAAGAAAGAAGAAAGAAGTAAGAAAGAAGTAAGAAAGAAGAAAGAAAGAAGTTAAAAATAATTATGAAAGAAGTAAGAAAGAAGAAAAAAAGAAGTAAGAAAGAAGTAAGAAAGAAGTAAGAAAGAAGAAAGAAAGAAGAAAGAAGAAAGAAAGAAGTAAGAAAGAAGTAAGAAAGAAGTAAGAAAGAAGTAAGAAGGAATGAAGAAAGAAGTAAGAAAGAAGTAAGAAAGAAGTAAGAAAGGAAGAAGAAAGAAAGAAGAATGAAGTAAGAAAGAAGTAAGAAAGAAGTAAGAAAGAAGAAAGAAAGAATTAAGAAAGAAGAAAGAAAGAAGTAAGAAAGAAGTAAGAATGAAGTAAGAAAGAAGTAAGAAAGAAAGAAGAAAGAAGTAAGAAAGAAGTAAGAAAGAAGTAAGAAAGAAGTAAGAAAGAAGTAAGAAAGAAGTAAGAAAGAAGTTAGAAAGAAGTAAGAAAGAAGTAAGAAAGAAGTAAGAAAGAAGTAAGAAAGAAGTTAGAAAGAAGTAAGAAAGAAGAAAGAAAGTAGTAGGAAAGAAGTAAGAAAGAAGTAAGAAAGAAAGAAGAAAGAAGTAAGAAAGAAGAAAGAAAGAAGTATGAAAGAAGTAAGAAAGAAGAAAGAAAGAA
The DNA here is from genome assembly GCF_036013475.1 of Columba livia. Taxonomy (NCBI): domain Eukaryota; kingdom Metazoa; phylum Chordata; class Aves; order Columbiformes; family Columbidae; genus Columba; species Columba livia. Next base: position 346,615 of record NW_027043063.1, read on the forward strand.
GTAAGAAAGAAGTAAGAAGGAATGAAGAAAGAAGTAAGAAAGAAGTTAGAAAGAAGTAAGAAAGAAGTAAGAAAGAAGTAAGAAAGAAGTAAGAAAGAAGTAAGAAGGAATTAAGAAAGAAGAAAGAAAGAAGTAAGAAAGAAGTAAGAAAGAAGTAAGAAAGAAGTAAGAAAGATAGAAGAAAGAAGTAAGAAAGAAGTAAGAAAGAAGTAAGAAAGAAGTAAGAAAGAAGTAAGAAAGAAGTTAGAAAGAAGTAAGAAAGAAGTAAGAAAGAAGTAAGAAAGAAGTAAGAAAGAAGTAAGAAAGAAGTAAGAAAGAAGTAAGAAAGAAAGAAGAAAGAAGTAAGAAAGAAGTAAGAAAGAAGGAAGAAAGAAGTAAGAAAGAATTATGAAAGAAGTAAGAAAGAAGAAAAAAAGAAGTAAGAAAGAAGTAAGAAAGAAGTAAGAAAGAATTAAGAAGGAATGAAGAATGAAGTAAGAAAGAAGTAAGAAAGAAGTAAGAAAGAAGTAAGAAAGAAGTAAGAAAGAAGTAAGAAAGAAGTAAGAAAGGAAGAAGAAAGAAAGAAGAATGAAGTAAGAAAGAAGTAAGAAAGAAGTTAGAAAGAAGAAAGAAAGAATTAAGAAAGAAGAAAGAAAGAAGTAAGAAAGAAGTAAGAAAGAAGTAAGAAAGAAGTAAGAAAGAAGTAAGAAAGAAAGAAGAAAGTACTAAGAAAGAAGTAAGAAACAAGAAAAAAGAAGAATGAAGTAAGAAAGAAGTAAGAAAGAAGTAAGAAAGAAGTAAGAAAGAAGTAAGAAAGAAGTAAGAAAGAAAGAAGAAAGAAGTAAGAAAGAAAGAAGAAAGAAGTATGAAAGAAGTAAGAAAGAAGAAAGAAATAAGTAGGAAAGAAGAAAGAAAGAAGTAAGAAAGAAGTAGGAAAGAAAGAAGAAAGAAGTAAGAAAGAAGTAAGAAAGAAGGAAGAAAGAAGTAAGAAAGAAGTAAGAAAGAAGTAAGAAAGAAGTGAGAAAGAAGTAAGAAAGAAGTAAGAAAGAAGAAAGAAAGAAAGAAGAAAGAAGTAAGAAAGAAAGAAGGAAGAAGTATGAAAGAAGTAAGAAAGAAGTAAGAAAGAAGTAAGAAAGAAGTAAGGAAGAAGTAAGGAAGAAAGAAGAAAGAAGTAAGAAAGTAGTAGGAAAGAAGTAAGAAAGAAGAAAGAAAGAAAGAAGAAAGAAGTAAGAAAGAAGTAAGGAAGAAGTAAGGAAGAAAGAAGAAAGAAGTAAGAAAGAAGAAAGAAAGAAGTATGAAAGAAGGAAGAAAGAAGAAAGAAAGAAGTAAGAAAGAATTAAGAAAGAAGTAAGAAGGAATGAAGAAAGAAGTAAGAAAGAATGAAGAAAGAAGAAAGAAAGAAGTAAGAAAGAAGAAAGAAAGAAGTAAGAAAGAAGAAAGAAAGAAGTAAGAAAGAAGTAAGAAAGAAGCAAGAAACAAGTAAGAAAGAAGTAAGAAAGAAGTAAGAAAGAATTAAGAAAGAAGTAAGAAAGAATTACGAAAGAAGAAAGAAGTAAGAAAGAAGTAAGAAAGAAAGAAGTAAGAAAGAAGTAAGAAGTAAGAAAGAAGTAAGAAAGAAAGAAGAAAGAAGTAAGAAAGAAGTATGAAAGAAGTAAGAAAGAAGTAGGAAAGAAAGAAGAAAGAAGTAAGAAAGAAGTAAGAAAGAAGTAAGAAAGAAGTAAGAAAGAAGTAAGAAAGAAGTAAGAAAGAAGTAAGAAAGAAGTAAGAAAGAAGAAAAAAAGAAGTAAGAAAGAAGTAAGAAAGAAGTAAGAAAGAAGTAAGAAAGAAGTAAGAAAGAAGTAAGAAAGAAAGAAGAAAGAAGTAAGAAAGAAGTAAGAAAGAAGAAAGAAAGAAGTTAAAAATAATTATGAAAGAAGTAAGAAAGAAGAAAAAAAGAAGTAAGAAAGAAGTAAGAAAGAAGTAAGAAAGAAGAAAGAAAGAAGAAAGAAGAAAGAAAGAAGTAAGAAAGAAGTAAGAAAGAAGTAAGAAAGAAGTAAGAAGGAATGAAGAAAGAAGTAAGAAAGAAGTAAGAAAGAAGTAAGAAAGGAAGAAGAAAGAAAGAAGAATGAAGTAAGAAAGAAGTAAGAAAGAAGTAAGAAAGAAGAAAGAAAGAATTAAGAAAGAAGAAAGAAAGAAGTAAGAAAGAAGTAAGAATGAAGTAAGAAAGAAGTAAGAAAGAAAGAAGAAAGAAGTAAGAAAGAAGTAAGAAAGAAGTAAGAAAGAAGTAAGAAAGAAGTAAGAAAGAAGTAAGAAAGAAGTTAGAAAGAAGTAAGAAAGAAGTAAGAAAGAAGTAAGAAAGAAGTAAGAAAGAAGTTAGAAAGAAGTAAGAAAGAAGTAAGAAAGTAGTAGGAAAGAAGTAAGAAAGAAGTAAGAAAGAAAGAAGAAAGAAGTAAGAAAGAAGAAAGAAAGAAGTATGAAAGAAGTAAGAAAGAAGAAAGAAAGAAGTAAGAAAGAAGTAAGAAGGAATGAAGAAAGAAGTAAGAAAGAAGTTAGAAAGAAGTGAGAAAGAAGTAAGAAAGAAGTAAGAAAGAAGTAAGAAAGAAGTAAGAAGGAATTAAGAAAGAAGAAAGAAAGAAGTAAGAAAGAAGTAAGAAAGAAGTAAGAAAGAAGTAAGAAAGATAGAAGAAAGAAGTAAGAAAGAAGTAAGAAAGAAGTAAGAAAGAAGTAAGAAAGAAGTTAGAAAGAAGTAAGAAAGAAGTAAGAAAGAAGTAAGAAAGAAGTAAGAAAGAAGTAAGAAAGAAGTAAGAAAGAAAGAAGAAAGAAGTAAGAAAGAAGTAAGAAAGAAGGAAGGAAGAAGTAAGAAAGAATTATGAAAGAAGTAAGAAAGAAGAAAAAAAGAAGTAAGAAAGAAGTAAGAAAGAAGTAAGAAAGAATTAAGAAGGAATGAAGAATGAAGTAAGAAAGAAGTAAGAAAGAAGTAAGAAAGAAGTAAGAAAGAAGTAAGAAAGAAGTAAGAAAGAAGTAAGAAAGGAAGAAGAAAGAAAGAAGAATGAAGTAAGAAAGAAGTAAGAAAGAAGTTAGAAAGAAGAAAGAAAGAATTAAGAAAGAAGAAAGAAAGAAGTAAGAAAGAAGTAAGAAAGAAGTAAGAAAGAAGTAAGAAAGAAGAAAGAAGTAAGAAAGAAGTAAGAAAGAAGTAAGAAAGAAGTAAGAAAGAAGTAAGAAAGAAGTTAGAAAGAAGTAAGAAAGAAGTAAGAAAGAAGTAAGAAAGAAGTAAGAAAGAAGTAAGAAAGAAGTAAGAAAGAAGAAAAAAAGAAGTAAGAAAGAAGTAAGAAAGAAGTAAGAAAGAAGTAAGAAAGAAGTAAGAAAGAAGTAAGAAAGAAAGAAGAAAGAACTAAGAAAGAAGTAAGAAACAAGAAAAAAGAAGAATGAAGTAAGAAAGAAGTAAGAAAGAAGTAAGAAAGAAGTAAGAAAGAAGTAAGAAAGAAGTAAGAAAGAAAGAAGAAAGAAGTAAGAAAGAAAGAAGAAAGAAGTATGAAAGAAGTAAGAAAGAAGAAAGAAATAAGTAGGAAAGAAGAAAGAAAGAAGTAAGAAAGAAGTAGGAAAGAAAGAAGAAAGAAGTAAGAAAGAAGTAAGAAAGAAGGAAGAAAGAAGTAAGAAAGAAGTAAGAAAGAAGTAAGAAAGAAGTGAGAAAGAAGTAAGAAAGAAGTAAGAAAGAAGAAAGAAAGAAAGAAGAAAGAAGTAAGAAAGAAAGAAGGAAGAAGTATGAAAGAAGTAAGAAAGAAGAAAGAAAGAAGTAAGAAAGAAGATAGAAAGAAATAAGAAAGAAGTAGGAAAGAAAGAAGAAAGAAGTAAGAAAGAAAGAAGAAAGAAGAAAGAAAGAAGTAAGAAAGAGGTAAGAAAGAAGTAAGAAAGAAGTAAGAAAGAAGTAAGAAGGAATGAAGAAAGAAGTAAGAAAGAAGTAAGAAAGAAGTAAGAAAGAAGTAAGAAAGAAGTAAGAAAGAAGTAAGAAAGAAAGAAGAAAGAAGTAAGAAAGAAGTAAGAAAGAAGTAAGTAAAAAGTAAGAAAGAAGAAAGAAAGAAGTAAGAAACAAGTAAGAAAGAAGTAAGAAGGAATTAAGAAAGAAGTAAGAAAGAAGTAAGAAAGAAGTAAGAAAGAAGTAAGAAAGGAAGAAGAAAGAAAGAAGAATGAAGTAAGAAAGAAGTAAGAAAGAAGAAAGAAAGAATTAAGAAAGAAGTAAGAAAGAAGTAAGAAAGAAGTAAGAAAGAAGTAAGAAAGAAGTAAGAAAGAAGTTAGGAAGAAGTAAGAAAGAAGTAAGAAAGAAGTAGGAAAGAAGTAAGAAAGAAGTAAGAAAGAAAGAAGAAAGAAGTAAGAAAGAAGTAAGAAAGAAGTAAGAAAGAAAGAAGAAAGAAGTAAGAAAGAAGAAAGAAAGAAGTAAGAAAAAAGTAAGAAAGAAGTAAGAAAGAAGTAAGAAAGAAAGAAGAAAGAAGTAAGAAAGAAGTAAGAAAGAAGTAAGAAAGAAGTAAGAAAGAAGTAAGAAAGAAAGAAGTAAGAAAGAAGTAAGAAAGAAGTAAGAAAGAAGTAAGAAAGAAGTAAGAAAGAAGTAAGAAGGAATGAAGAAAGAAGAAAGAAAGAAGTAAGAAAGAAGTAAGAAAGAAGTAAGAAAGAAGTAAGAAAGATAGAAGAAAGAAGTAAGAAAGAAGTAAGAAAGAAGTAAGAAAGAAGTAAGAAAGAAGTTAGAAAGAAGTAAGAAAGAAGTAAGAAAGAAGTAAGAAGGAATGAAGAAAGAAGAAAGAAAGAAGTAAGAAAGAAGTAAGAAAGAAGTAAGAAAGAAGTAAGAAAGATAGAAGAAAGAAGAAAGAAAGAAGTAACAAAGAATTATGAAAGAAGTAAGAAAGAAGAAAAAAAGAAGTAAGAAAGAAGTAAGAAAGAAGAAAGAAAGAAGAAAGAAGAAAGAAAGAAGTAAGAAAGAATTAAGAAAGAAGTAAGAAAGAAGTAAGAAAGAAGTAAGAAGGAATGAAGAAAGAAGAAAGAAAGAAGTAAGAAAGAAGTAAGAAAGAAGTAAGAAAGAAGTAAGAAAGATAGAAGAAAGAAGTAAGAAAGAAGTAAGAAAGAAGTAAGAAAGAAGTAAGAAAGAAGTTAGAAAGAAGTAAGAAAGAAGTAAGAAAGAAGTAAGAAAGAAGTAAGAAAGAAGTTAGAAAGAATTAAGAAAGAAGTAAGAAAGTAGTAGGAAAGAAGTAAGAAAGAAGAAAGAAAGAAAGAAGAAAGAAGTAAGAAAGAAGTAAGGAAGAAGTAAGGAAGAAAGAAGAAAGAAGTAAGAAAGAAGAAAGAAAGAAGTATGAAAGAAGGAAGAAAGAAGAAAGAAAGAAGTAAGAAAGAATTAAGAAAGAAGTAAGAAGGAATGAAGAAAGAAGTAAGAAAGAATGAAGAAAGAAGAAAGAAAGAAGTAAGAAAGAAGAAAGAAAGAAGTAAGAAAGAAGAAAGAAAGAAGTAAGAAAGAAGTAAGAAAGAAGCAAGAAACAAGTAAGAAAGAAGTAAGAAAGAAGTAAGAAAGAATTAAGAAAGAAGTAAGAAAGAATTACGAAAGAAGAAAGAAGTAAGAAAGAAGTAAGAAAGAAAGAAGTAAGAAAGAAGTAAGAAGTAAGAAAGAAGTAAGAAAGAAAGAAGAAAGAAGTAAGAAAGAAGTATGAAAGAAGTAAGAAAGAAGTAGGAAAGAAAGAAGAAAGAAGTAAGAAAGAAGTAAGAAAGAAGTAAGAAAGAAGTAAGAAAGAAGTAAGAAAGAAGTAAGAAAGAAGTAAGAAAGAAGTAAGAAAGAAGAAAAAAAGAAGTAAGAAAGAAGTAAGAAAGAAGTAAGAAAGAAGTAAGAAAGAAGTAAGAAAGAAGTAAGAAAGAAAGAAGAAAGAAGTAAGAAAGAAGTAAGAAAGAAGAAAGAAAGAAGTAAAAAATAATTATGAAAGAAGTAAGAAAGAAGAAAAAAAGAAGTAAGAAAGAAGTAAGAAAGAAGTAAGAAAGAAGAAAGAAAGAAGAAAGAAGAAAGAAAGAAGTAAGAAAGAAGTAAGAAAGAAGTAAGAAAGAAGTAAGAAGGAATGAAGAAAGAAGTAAGAAAGAAGTAAGAAAGAAGTAAGAAAGGAAGAAGAAAGAAAGAAGAATGAAGTAAGAAAGAAGTAAGAAAGAAGTAAGAAAGAAGAAAGAAAGAATTAAGAAAGAAGAAAGAAAGAAGTAAGAAAGAAGTAAGAATGAAGTAAGAAAGAAGTAAGAAAGAAAGAAGAAAGAAGTAAGAAAGAAGTAAGAAAGAAGTAAGAAAGAAGTAAGAAAGAAGTAAGAAAGAAGTAAGAAAGAAGTTAGAAAGAAGTAAGAAAGAAGTAAGAAAGAAGTAAGAAAGAAGTAAGAAAGAAGTTAGAAAGAAGTAAGAAAGAAGTAAGAAAGTAGTAGGAAAGAAGTAAGAAAGAAGTAAGAAAGAAAGAAGAAAGAAGTAAGAAAGAAGAAAGAAAGAAGTATGAAAGAAGTAAGAAAGAAGAAAGAAAGAAGTAAGAAAGAAGTAAGAAGGAATGAAGAAAGAAGTAAGAAAGAAGTTAGAAAGAAGTAAGAAAGAAGTAAGAAAGAAGTAAGAAAGAAGTAAGAAAGAAGTAAGAAGGAATTAAGAAAGAAGAAAGAAAGAAGTAAGAAAGAAGTAAGAAAGAAGTAAGAAAGAAGTAAGAAAGATAGAAGAAAGAAGTAAGAAAGAAGTAAGAAAGAAGTAAGAAAGAAGTAAGAAAGAAGTAAGAAAGAAGTTAGAAAGAAGTAAGAAAGAAGTAAGAAAGAAGTAAGAAAGAAGTAAGAAAGAAGTAAGAAAGAAGTAAGAAAGAAGTAAGAAAGAAAGAAGAAAGAAGTAAGAAAGAAGTAAGAAAGAAGGAAGAAAGAAGTAAGAAAGAATTATGAAAGAAGTAAGAAAGAAGAAAAAAAGAAGTAAGAAAGAAGTAAGAAAGAAGTAAGAAAGAATTAAGAAGGAATGAAGAATGAAGTAAGAAAGAAGTAAGAAAGAAGTAAGAAAGAAGTAAGAAAGAAGTAAGAAAGAAGTAAGAAAGAAGTAAGAAAGGAAGAAGAAAGAAAGAAGAATGAAGTAAGAAAGAAGTAAGAAAGAAGTTAGAAAGAAGAAAGAAAGAATTAAGAAAGAAGAAAGAAAGAAGTAAGAAAGAAGTAAGAAAGAAGTAAGAAAGAAGTAAGAAAGAAGTAAGAAGGAATGAAGAATGAAGTAAGAAAGAAGTAAGAAAGAAGTAAGAAAGAAGTAAGAAAGAAGTAAGAAAGAAGTAAGAAAGAAGTAAGAAAGGAAGAAGAAAGAAAGAAGAATGAAGTAAGAAAGAAGTAAGAAAGAAGTTAGAAAGAAGAAAGAAAGAATTAAGAAAGAAGAAAGAAAGAAGTAAGAAAGAAGTAAGAAAGAAGTAAGAAAGAAGTAAGAAAGAAGAAAGAAGTAAGAAAGAAGTAAGAAAGAAGTAAGAAAGAAGTAAGAAAGAAGTAAGAAAGAAGTTAGAAAGAAGTAAGAAAGAAGTAAGAAAGAAGTAAGAAAGAAGTAAGAAAGAAGTAAGAAAGAAGTAAGAAAGAAGAAAAAAAGAAGTAAGAAAGAAGTAAGAAAGAAGTAAGAAAGAAGTAAGAAAGAAGTAAGAAAGAAGTAAGAAAGAAAGAAGAAAGAACTAAGAAAGAAGTAAGAAACAAGAAAAAAGAAGAATGAAGTAAGAAAGAAGTAAGAAAGAAGTAAGAAAGAAGTAAGAAAGAAGTAAGAAAGAAGTAAGAAAGAAAGAAGAAAGAAGTAAGAAAGAAAGAAGAAAGAAGTATGAAAGAAGTAAGAAAGAAGAAAGAAATAAGTAGGAAAGAAGAAAGAAAGAAGTAAGAAAGAAGTAGGAAAGAAAGAAGAAAGAAGTAAGAAAGAAGTAAGAAAGAAGGAAGAAAGAAGTAAGAAAGAAGTAAGAAAGAAGTAAGAAAGAAGTGAGAAAGAAGTAAGAAAGAAGTAAGAAAGAAGAAAGAAAGAAAGAAGAAAGAAGTAAGAAAGAAAGAAGGAAGAAGTATGAAAGAAGTAAGAAAGAAGAAAGAAAGAAGTAAGAAAGAAGATAGAAAGAAATAAGAAAGAAGTAGGAAAGAAAGAAGAAAGAAGTAAGAAAGAAAGAAGAAAGAAGAAAGAAAGAAGTAAGAAAGAGGTAAGAAAGAAGTAAGAAAGAAGTAAGAAAGAAGTAAGAAGGAATGAAGAAAGAAGTAAGAAAGAAGTAAGAAAGAAGTAAGAAAGAAGTAAGAAAGAAGTAAGAAAGAAAGAAGAAAGAAGTAAGAAAGAAGTAAGAAAGAAGTAAGTAAAAAGTAAGAAAGAAGAAAGAAAGAAGTAAGAAACAAGTAAGAAAGAAGTAAGAAGGAATTAAGAAAGAAGTAAGAAAGAAGTAAGAAAGAAGTAAGAAAGAAGTAAGAAAGGAAGAAGAAAGAAAGAAGAATGAAGTAAGAAAGAAGTAAGAAAGAAGAAAGAAAGAATTAAGAAAGAAGTAAGAAAGAAGTAAGAAAGAAGTAAGAAAGAAGTAAGAAAGAAGTTAGGAAGAAGTAAGAAAGAAGTAAGAAAGAAGTAGGAAAGAAGTAAGAAAGAAGTAAGAAAGAAAGAAGAAAGAAGTAAGAAAGAAGTAAGAAAGAAGTAAGAAAGAAAGAAGAAAGAAGTAAGAAAGAAGAAAGAAAGAAGTAAGAAAAAAGTAAGAAAGAAGTAAGAAAGAAGTAAGAAAGAAAGAAGAAAGAAGTAAGAAAGAAGTAAGAAAGAAGTAAGAAAGAAGTAAGAAAGAAGTAAGAAAGAAAGAAGTAAGAAAGAAGTAAGAAAGAAGTAAGAAAGAAGTAAGAAAGAAGTAAGAAAGAAGTAAGAAGGAATGAAGAAAGAAGAAAGAAAGAAGTAAGAAAGAAGTAAGAAAGAAGTAAGAAAGAAGTAAGAAAGATAGAAGAAAGAAGTAAGAAAGAAGTAAGAAAGAAGTAAGAAAGAAGTAAGAAAGAAGTTAGAAAGAAGTAAGAAAGAAGTAAGAAAGAAGTAAGAAGGAATGAAGAAAGAAGAAAGAAAGAAGTAAGAAAGAAGTAAGAAAGAAGTAAGAAAGAAGTAAGAAAGATAGAAGAAAGAAGAAAGAAAGAAGTAACAAAGAATTATGAAAGAAGTAAGAAAGAAGAAAAAAAGAAGTAAGAAAGAAGTAAGAAAGAAGAAAGAAAGAAGAAAGAAGAAAGAAAGAAGTAAGAAAGAATTAAGAAAGAAGTAAGAAAGAAGTAAGAAAGAAGTAAGAAGGAATGAAGAAAGAAGAAAGAAAGAAGTAAGAAAGAAGTAAGAAAGAAGTAAGAAAGAAGTAAGAAAGATAGAAGAAAGAAGTAAGAAAGAAGTAAGAAAGAAGTAAGAAAGAAGTAAGAAAGAAGTTAGAAAGAAGTAAGAAAGAAGTAAGAAAGAAGTAAGAAAGAAGTAAGAAAGAAGTTAGAAAGAATTAAGAAAGAAGTAAGAAAGTAGTAGGAAAGAAGTAAGAAAGAAGAAAGAAAGAAAGAAGAAAGAAGTAAGAAAGAAGTAAGGAAGAAGTAAGGAAGAAAGAAGAAAGAAGTAAGAAAGAAGAAAGAAAGAAGTATGAAAGAAGGAAGAAAGAAGAAAGAAAGAAGTAAGAAAGAATTAAGAAAGAAGTAAGAAGGAATGAAGAAAGAAGTAAGAAAGAATGAAGAAAGAAGAAAGAAAGAAGTAAGAAAGAAGAAAGAAAGAAGTAAGAAAGAAGAAAGAAAGAAGTAAGAAAGAAGTAAGAAAGAAGCAAGAAACAAGTAAGAAAGAAGTAAGAAAGAAGTAAGAAAGAATTAAGAAAGAAGTAAGAAAGAATTACGAAAGAAGAAAGAAGTAAGAAAGAAGTAAGAAAGAAAGAAGTAAGAAAGAAGTAAGAAGTAAGAAAGAAGTAAGAAAGAAAGAAGAAAGAAGTAAGAAAGAAGTATGAAAGAAGTAAGAAAGAAGTAGGAAAGAAAGAAGAAAGAAGTAAGAAAGAAGTAAGAAAGAAGTAAGAAAGAAGTAAGAAAGAAGTAAGAAAGAAGTAAGAAAGAAGTAAGAAAGAAGTAAGAAAGAAGAAAAAAAGAAGTAAGAAAGAAGTAAGAAAGAAGTAAGAAAGAAGTAAGAAAGAAGTAAGAAAGAAGTAAGAAAGAAAGAAGAAAGAAGTAAGAAAGAAGTAAGAAGAAAGAAAGAAGTAAAAAATAATTATGAAAGAAGTAAGAAAGAAGAAAAAAAGAAGTAAGAAAGAAGTAAGAAAGAAGTAAGAAAGAAGAAAGAAAGAAGAAAGAAGAAAGAAAGAAGTAAGAAAGAAGTAAGAAAGAAGTAAGAAAGAAGTAAGAAGGAATGAAGAAAGAAGTAAGAAAGAAGTAAGAAAGAAGTAAGAAAGAAGTAAGAAGGAATGAAGAAAGAAGTAAGAAAGAAGTAAGAAAGGAAGAAGAAAGAAAGAAGAATGAAGTAAGAAAGAAGTAAGAAAGAAGTAAGAAAGAAGAAAGAAAGAATTAAGAAAGAAGAAAGAAAGAAGTAAGAAAGAAGTAAGAATGAAGTAAGAAAGAAATAAGAAAGAAAGAAGAAAGAAGTAAGAAAGAAGTAAGAAAGAAGTAAGAAAGAAGTAAGAAAGAAGTAAGAAAGAAGTAAGAAAGAAGTTAGAAAGAAGTAAGAAAGAAGTAAGAAAGAAGTAAGAAAGAAGTAAGAAAGAAGTTAGAAAGAAGTAAGAAAGAAGTAAGAAAGTAGTAGGAAAGAAGTAAGAAAGAAGTAAGAAAGAAAGAAGAAAGAAGTAAGAAAGAAGAAAGAAAGAAGTATGAAAGAAGTAAGAAAGAAGAAAGAAAGAAGTAAGAAAGAAGTAAGAAGGAATGAAGAAAGAAGTAAGAAAGAAGTTAGAAAGAAGTAAGAAAGAAGTAAGAAAGAAGTAAGAAAGAAGTAAGAAAGAAGTAAGAAGGAATTAAGAAAGAAGAAAGAAAGAAGTAAGAAAGAAGTAAGAAAGAAGTAAGAAAGAAGTAAGAAAGATAGAAGAAAGAAGTAAGAAAGAAGTAAGAAAGAAGTAAGAAAGAAGTAAGAAAGAAGTAAGAAAGAAGTTAGAAAGAAGTAAGAAAGAAGTAAGAAAGAAGTAAGAAAGAAGTAAGAAAGAAGTAAGAAAGAAGTAAGAAAGAAGTAAGAAAGAAAGAAGAAAGAAGTAAGAAAGAAGTAAGAAAGAAGGAAGAAAGAAGTAAGAAAGAATTATGAAAGAAGTAAGAAAGAAGAAAAAAAGAAGTAAGAAAGAAGTAAGAAAGAAGTAAGAAAGAATTAAGAAGGAATGAAGAATGAAGTAAGAAAGAAGTAAGAAAGAAGTAAGAAAGAAGTAAGAAAGAAGTAAGAAAGAAGTAAGAAAGAAGTAAGAAAGGAAGAAGAAAGAAAGAAGAATGAAGTAAGAAAGAAGTAAGAAAGAAGTTAGAAAGAAGAAAGAAAGAATTAAGAAAGAAGAAAGAAAGAAGTAAGAAAGAAGTAAGAAAGAAGTAAGAAAGAAGTAAGAAAGAAGAAAGAAGTAAGAAAGAAGTAAGAAAGAAGTAAGAAAGAAGTAAGAAAGAAGTAAGAAAGAAGTTAGAAAGAAGTAAGAAAGAAGTAAGAAAGAAGTAAGAAAGAAGTAAGAAAGAAGTAAGAAAGAAGAAAAAAAGAAGTAAGAAAGAAGTAAGAAAGAAGTAAGAAAGAAGTAAGAAAGAAGTAAGAAAGAAGTAAGAAAGAAAGAAGAAAGAACTAAGAAAGAAGTAAGAAACAAGAAAAAAGAAGAATGAAGTAAGAAAGAAGTAAGAAAGAAGTAAGAAAGAAGAAAGAAAGAAGTAAGAAAGAAGTAAGAAAGAAGTAAGAAAGAAGTAAGAAAGAAGAAAGAAAGAAGAAAGAAAGAACTAAGAAAGAAGTAACAAAGAAGTAAGAAAGAAGTAAGAAAGAAGTAAGAAAGAAGTAAGAAAGAAGTAAGAAAGAAAGAAGAAAGAAGTATGAAAGAAGTAAGAAAGAAGAAAGAAAGAAGTAAGCAAGAAGAAAGAAAGAAGTAAGAAAGAAGGAGGAAAGAAAGAAGAAAGAAGTGAGAAAGAAAGAAGAAAGAAGAAAGAAAGAAGTAAGAAAGAGGTAAGAAAGAAGTAAGAAAGAAGTAGGAAGGAATGAAGAAAGAAGTAAGAAAGAAGTAAGAAAGAAGTAAGAAAGAAGTAAGAAAGAAGTAAGAAAGAAGTAAGAAAGAAGTAAGAAAGAAGTAAGAAAGAAGTAAGAAAGAAGTAAGAAAGAAAGAAGAAAGAACTAAGAAAGAAGTAAGAAACAAGAAAAAAGAAGAATGAAGTAAGAAAGAAGTAAGAAAGAAGTAAGAAAGAAGAAAGAAAGAAGTAAGAAAGAAGTAAGAAAGAAGTAAGATAGAAGTAAGAAAGAAGAAAGAAAGAAGAAAGAAAGAACTAAGAAAGAAGTAACAAAGAAGTAAGAAAGAAGTAAGAAAGAAGTAAGAAAGAAGTAAGAAAGAAGTAAGAAAGAAAGAAGAAAGAAGTATGAAAGAAGTAAGAAAGAAGAAAGAAAGAAGTAAGCAAGAAGAAAGAAAGAAGTAAGAAAGAAGGAGGAAAGAAAGAAGAAAGAAGTGAGAAAGAAAGAAGAAAGAAGAAAGAAAGAAGTAAGAAAGAGGTAAGAAAGAAGTAAGAAAGAAGTAAGAAAGAAGTAAGAAGGAATGAAGAAAGAAGTAAGAAAGAAGTAAGAAAGAAGTAAGAAAGAAGTAAGAAAGAAGTAAGAAAGAAGTAAGAAAGAAGTAAGAAAGAAGTAAGAAAGAAGTAAGAAAGAAAGAAGTAAGAAAGAAGTAAGAAAGAAGAAAGAAAGAAGTAAGAAAGAAGTAAGAAAGAAGAAAAAAGAAGTAAGAAAGAAAGAAGAAAGAAGTATGAAAGAAGAAAGAAGAAAGAAAGAAGTAGGAAAGAAGAAAGAAAGAAGTAAGAAAGAAGTAGGAAAGAAAGAAGAAAGAAGTAAGAAAGAAGTAAGAAAGAAGGAAGAAAGAAGTAAGAAAGAAGTAAGAAAGAAGTAAGAAAGAAAGAAGAAAGAAGTAAGAAAGAAGTAAGAAAGAAGTAAGAAAGAAGTAAGAAAGAAGTAAGAAAGAAGTATGAAAGAAGTAAGAAGGAATGAAGAAATAAGTAAGAAAGAAGTAAGAAAGAAGTAAGAAAGAAGTAAGAAAGAAGTAAGAAAGAAGAAAGAGAGAAGAAAGAAGTAAGAAAGAAGTAAGAAAGAAGTAAGAAAGAAGTAAGAAAGAAGAAAGAAAGAAGTAACAAAGAATTATGAAAGAAGTAAGAAAGAAGAAAAAAAGAAGTAAGAAAGAAGTAAGAAAGAAGAAAGAAAGAAGAAAGAAGAAAGAAAGAAGTAAGAAAGAATTAAGAAAGAAGTAAGAAAGAAGTAAGAAAGAAGTAAGAAGGAATGAAGAAAGAAGTAAGAAAGAAGTAAGAAAGAAGTAAGAAAGAAGTAAGAAAGGAAGAAGAAAGAAAGAAGAATGAAGTAAGAAAGAAGTAAGAAAGAAGTAAGAAAGAAGTAAGAAGGAATGAAGAAAGAAGTAAGAAAGAAGTTAGAAAGAAGAAAGAAGTAAGAAAGAAGTAAGAAAGATAGAAGAAAGAAGTAAGAAAGAAGTAAGAAAGAAGTAAGAAAGAAGTAAGAAAGAAGTAAGAAAGAAGTTAGAAAGAAGTAAGAAAGAAGTAAGAAAGAAGTAAGAAAGAAGTAAGAAAGAAGTAAGAAAGAAGTAAGAAAGAAAGAAGAAAGAAGTAAGAAAGAAGTAAGAAAGAAGGAAGAAAGAAGTAAGAAAGAATTATGAAAGAAGTAAGAAAGAAGAAAAAAAGAAGTAAGAAAGAAGTAAGAAAGAAGTAAGAAAGAATTAAGAAGGAATGAAGAATGAAGTAAGAAAGAAGTAAGAAAGAAGTAAGAAAGAAGTAAGAAAGAAGTAAGAAAGAAGTAAGAAAGGAAGAAGAAAGAAAGAAGAATGAAGTAAGAAAGAAGTAAGAAAGAAGTTAGAAAGAAGAAAGAAAGAATTAAGAAAGAAGAAAGAAAGAAGTAAGAAAGAAGTAAGAAAGAAGTAAGAAAGAAGTAAGAAAGAAGAAAGAAGTAAGAAAGAAGTAAGAAAGAAGTAAGAAAGAAGTAAGAAAGAAGTAAGAAAGAAGTTAGAAAGAAGTAAGAAAGAAGTAAGAAAGAAGTAAGAAAGAAGTAAGAAAGAAGTAAGAAAGAAGTAAGAAAGAAGAAAAAAAGAAGTAAGAAAGAAGTAAGAAAGAAGTAAGAAAGAAGTAAGAAAGAAGTAAGAAAGAAGTAAGAAAGAAAGAAGAAAGAACTAAGAAAGAAGTAAGAAACAAGAAAAAGGAAGAATGAAGTAAGAAAGAAGTAAGAAAGAAGTAAGAAAGAAGAAAGAAAGAAGTAAGAAAGAAGTAAGAAAGAAGTAAGAAAGAAGTAAGAAAGAAGAAAGAAAGAAGAAAGAAAGAACTAAGAAAGAAGTAACAAAGAAGTAAGAAAGAAGTAAGAAAGAAGTAAGAAAGAAGTAAGAAAGAAGTAAGAAAGAAGTAAGAAAGAAAGAAGAAATAAGTATGAAAGAAGTAAGAAAGAAGAAAGAAAGAAGTAAGCAAGAAGAAAGAAAGAAGTAAGAAAGAAGGAGGAAAGAAAGAAGAAAGAAGTGAGAAAGAAAGAAGAAAGAAGAAAGAAAGAAGTAAGAAAGAGGTAAGAAAGAAGTAAGAAAGAAGTAAGAAAGAAGTAAGAAAGAAGTAAGAAAGAAGTAAGAAAGAAGTAAGAAAGAAGTTAGAAAGAAGTAAGAAAGAAGTAAGAAAGAAGTAAGAAAGAAGTTAGAAAGAAAGAAGAAAGAAGTAAGAAAGAAGTGAGAAAGAAGTATGAAAGAAGTAAGAAAGAAGAAAGAAAGAAGTAAGAAAGAAGTAAGAAAGAAGTAAGAAAGAAGTAAGAAAGAAATAAGAAAAAAGAAAGAAAGAAGTAAGAAAGAAGTAAGAAAGAAAGAAGAAAGAAGTAAGAAAGAATTAAGAAAGAAGTAAGAAAGAAGTAAGAAAGAAGAAAGAAAGAAGTAAGAAAGAAGTAAGAAAGAAGTAAGAAAGAAGTAAGAAAGAAGTAAGAAAGAAGTAAGAAAGAAAGAGGAAAGAAGTAAGAAAGAAGTAAGAAAGAAGTAAGAAAGAAGAAAAAAGAAGTTAGAAAGAAGTAAGAAAGAAGTAAGAAAGACGTAAGAAAGAAAGAAGAAAGAAGTAAGAAAGAAGTATGAAAGAAGTAAGAAAGAAGAAAGAAAGAACTAGGAAAGAAGTAAGAAAGAAGTAAGATAGAAGTAAGTAAGAAAGAAGAGAGAAGAAAGAAAGAAATAAGAAAGAAGTAAGAAAGAAGCAAGAAAGAAGTAAGAAGGCATGAAGAAAGAAGTAAGAAAGAATTAAGAAAGAAGTAAGAAAGAAGTAAGAAAGAAAGAAGAAAGAAGTAAGAAAGAAGTAAGAAAGAAGTAAGAAAGAAGAAAGAAAGAAGTAAGAAAGAAGTAAGAAAGAAGTAAGAAAGAAGTAAGAAAGAAGTAAGAAAGAAGTAAGAAAGAAAGAAGAAAGAAGTAAGAAAGAAGTAAGAAAGAAGTAAGAAAGAAGTAAGAAAGAAGTAAGAAAGAAGTAAGAAAGAAGTAAGAAAGAAGTAAGAAGGAATGAAGAAAGAAGTAAGAAAGAAGTTAGAAAGAAGAAAGAAGTAAGAAAGAAGTAAGAAAGAAGAAAGAAAGAAGTAAGAAAGAAGTAAGAAAGAAGTAAGAAAGAAAGAAGAAAGAAGTAAGAAAGAAGAAAGAAAGATAGAAGAAAGAAGTAAGAAAGAAGTAAGAAAGAAGTAAGAAAGAAGTAAGAAAGAAGTAAGAAGGAATGAAGAAAGAAGTAAGAAAGAAGTTAGAAAGAAGAAAGAAGTAAGAAAGAATTAAGAAAGAAGAAAGAAAGAAGTAAGAAAGACGAAAGAAAGAATTAAGGAAGAAGAAAGAAAGAACTAAAATAGAAGAAAGTTAGAAGTAAGAAAGATGTAAGAAAGAAAGAAGAAAGAAGTAAGAAAGAAGTAAGAAAGAAGTAAGAAAGAAGTAAGAAAGTAAGAAGTAAGAAAGAAGTAAGAAAGAAGTAAGAAAGAAGTAAGAAAGAAAGAAGAAAGAAGTAAGAAAGAAAGAAGGAAGAAGTATGAAAGAAGTAAGAAAGAAGAAAGAAAGAAGTAAGAAAGAAGAAAGAAAGAAATAAGAAAGAAGTAGGAAAGAAAGAAGAAAGAAGTAAGAAAGAAAGAAGAAAGAAGAAAGAAAGAAGTAAGAAAGAGGTAAGAAAGAAGTAAGAAAGAAGTAAGAAAGAAGTAAGAAGGAATGAAGAAAGAAGTAAGAAAGAAGTAAGAAAGAAGTAAGAAAGAAGTAAGAAAGAAGTAAGAAAGAAAGAAGAAAGAAGTAAGAAAGAAGTAAGAAAGAAGTAAGAAAGAAGTAAGAAAGAAGTAAGAAAGAAGTAAGAAGGAATTAAGAAAGAAGTAAGAAAGAAGTAAGAAAGAAGTAAGAAAGAAGTAAGAAAGGAAGAAGAAAGAAAGAAGAATGAAGTAAGAAAGAAGTAAGAAAGAAGTAGGAAAGAAGTAAGAAAGAAGTAAGAAAGAAAGAAGAAAGAAGTAAGAAAGAAGTAAGAAAGAAGTAAGAAAGAAAGAAGAAAGAAGAAAGAAGAAAGAAAGAAGTAAGAAAGAAGTAAGAAAGAAGAAAAAAGAAGTAAGAAAGAAAGAAGAAAGAAGTAAGAAAGAAGTAAGAAATAAGTAAGAAAGAAGTAAGAAAGAAGTAAGAAAGAAAGAAGTAAGAAAGAAGTAAGAAAGAAGTAAGAAAGAAGTAAGAAAGAAGTAAGAAAGAAGTAAGAAAGAAGTAAGAAAGAAAGAAGAAAGAAGTAAGAAAGAAAGAAGAAAGAAGTATGAAAGAAGTAAGAAAGAAGAAAGAAATAAGTAGGAAAGAAGAAAGAAAGAAGTAAGAAAGAAGTAGGAAAGAAAGAAGAAAGAAGTAAGAAAGAAGTAAGAAAGAAGGAAGAAAGAAGTAAGAAAGAAGTAAGAAAGAAGTAAGAAAGAAGTGAGAAAGAAGTAAGAAAGAAGTAAGAAAGAAGAAAGAAAGAAAGAAGAAAGAAGTAAGAAAGAAAGAAGGAAGAAGTATGAAAGAAGTAAGAAAGAAGAAAGAAAGAAGTAAGAAAGAAGATAGAAAGAAATAAGAAAGAAGTAGGAAAGAAAGAAGAAAGAAGTAAGAAAGAAAGAAGAAAGAAGAAAGAAAGAAGTAAGAAAGAGGTAAGAAAGAAGTAAGAAAGAAGTAAGAAAGAAGTAAGAAGGAATGAAGAAAGAAGTAAGAAAGAAGTAAGAAAGAAGTAAGAAAGAAGTAAGAAAGAAGTAAGAAAGAAAGAAGAAAGAAGTAAGAAAGAAGTAAGAAAGAAGTAAGTAAAAAGTAAGAAAGAAGAAAGAAAGAAGTAAGAAACAAGTAAGAAAGAAGTAAGAAGGAATTAAGAAAGAAGTAAGAAAGAAGTAAGAAAGAAGTAAGAAAGAAGTAAGAAAGGAAGAAGAAAGAAAGAAGAATGAAGTAAGAAAGAAGAAAGAAAGAATTAAGAAAGAAGTAAGAAAGAAGAAAGAAAGAAGTAAGAAAGAAGTAAGAAAGAAGTTAGGAAGAAGTAAGAAAGAAGTAAGAAAGAAGTAGGAAAGAAGTAAGAAAGAAGTAAGAAAGAAAGAAGAAAGAAGTAAGAAAGAAGTAAGAAAGAAGTAAGAAAGAAAGAAGAAAGAAGTAAGAAAGAAGAAAGAAAGAAGTAAGAAAAAAGTAAGAAAGAAGTAAGAAAGAAGTAAGAAAGAAAGAAGAAAGAAGTAAGAAAGAAGTAAGAAAGAAGTAAGAAAGAAGTAAGAAAGAAGTAAGAAAGAAAGATGTAAGAAAGAAGTAAGAAAGAAGTAAGAAAGAAGTAAGAAAGAAGTAAGAAAGAAGTAAGAAAGAAGAAAGAAAGAAGAAAGAAGTAAGAAAGAAGTAAGAAAGAAGTAAGAAAGAAGTAAGAAAGAAGAAAGAAAGAAGTAACAAAGAATTATGAAAGAAGTAAGAAAGAAGAAAAAAAGAAGTAAGAAAGAAGTAAGAAAGAAGAAAGAAAGAAGAAAGAAGAAAGAAAGAAGTAAGAAAGAATTAAGAAAGAAGTAAGAAAGAAGTAAGAAAGAAGTAAGAAGGAATGAAGAAAGAAGAAAGAAAGAAGTAAGAAAGAAGTAAGAAAGAAGTAAGAAAGAAGTAAGAAAGATAGAAGAAAGAAGTAAGAAAGAAGTAAGAAAGAAGTAAGAAAGAAGTAAGAAAGAAGTTAGAAAGAAGTAAGAAAGAAGTAAGAAAGAAGTAAGAAAGAAGTAAGAAAGAAGTTAGAAAGAATTAAGAAAGAAGTAAGAAAGTAGTAGGAAAGAAGTAAGAAAGAAGAAAGAAAGAAAGAAGAAAGAAGTAAGAAAGAAGTAAGGAAGAAGTAAGGAAGAAAGAAGAAAGAAGTAAGAAAGAAGAAAGAAAGAAGTATGAAAGAAGGAAGAAAGAAGAAAGAAAGAAGTAAGAAAGAATTAAGAAAGAAGTAAGAAGGAATGAAGAAAGAAGTAAGAAAGAATGAAGAAAGAAGAAAGAAAGAAGTAAGAAAGAAGAAAGAAAGAAGTAAGAAAGAAGAAAGAAAGAAGTAAGAAAGAAGTAAGAAAGAAGCAAGAAACAAGTAAGAAAGAAGTAAGAAAGAAGTAAGAAAGAATTAAGAAAGAAGTAAGAAAGAATTACGAAAGAAGAAAGAAGTAAGAAAGAAGTAAGAAAGAAAGAAGTAAGAAAGAAGTAAGAAGTAAGAAAGAAGTAAGAAAGAAAGAAGAAAGAAGTAAGAAAGAAGTATGAAAGAAGTAAGAAAGAAGTAGGAAAGAAAGAAGAAAGAAGTAAGAAAGAAGTAAGAAAGAAGTAAGAAAGAAGTAAGAAAGAAGTAAGAAAGAAGTAAGAAAGAAGTAAGAAAGAAGAAAAAAAGAAGTAAGAAAGAAGTAAGAAAGAAGTAAGAAAGAAGTAAGAAAGAAGTAAGAAAGAAGTAAGAAAGAAAGAAGAAAGAAGTAAGAAAGAAGTAAGAAAGAAGAAAGAAAGAAGTAAAAAATAATTATGAAAGAAGTAAGAAAGAAGAAAAAAAGAAGTAAGAAAGAAGTAAGAAAGAAGTAAGAAAGAAGAAAGAAAGAAGAAAGAAGAAAGAAAGAAGTAAGAAAGAAGTAAGAAAGAAGTAAGAAAGAAGTAAGAAGGAATGAAGAAAGAAGTAAGAAAGAAGTAAGAAAGAAGTAAGAAAGGAAGAAGAAAGAAAGAAGAATGAAGTAAGAAAGAAGTAAGAAAGAAGTAAGAAAGAAGAAAGAAAGAATTAAGAAAGAAGAAAGAAAGAAGTAAGAAAGAAGTAAGAATGAAGTAAGAAAGAAGTAAGAAAGAAAGAAGAAAGAAGTAAGAAAGAAGTAAGAAAGAAGTAAGAAAGAAGTAAGAAAGAAGTAAGAAAGAAGTAAGAAAGAAGTTAGAAAGAAGTAAGAAAGAAGTAAGAAAGAAGTAAGAAAGAAGTAAGAAAGAAGTTAGAAAGAAGTAAGAAAGAAGTAAGAAAGTAGTAGGAAAGAAGTAAGAAAGAAGTAAGAAAGAAAGAAGAAAGAAGTAAGAAAGAAGAAAGAAAGAAGTATGAAAGAAGTAAGAAAGAAGAAAGAAAGAAGTAAGATAGAAGTAAGAAGGAATGAAGAAAGAAGTAAGAAAGAATGAAGAAAGAAGAAAGAAAGAAGTAAGAAAGAAGAAAGAAAGAAGAAAGAAAGAAGTAAGAAAGAAGCAAGAAACAAGTAAGAAAGAATTAAGAAAGAAGTAAGAAAGAAGTAAGAGAGAAGAAAGAAAGAAGTAAGAAAGAAGAAAAAAAGAAGTAAGAAAGAAGTAAGAAAGAAGTAAGAAAGAAAGAAGAAAGAAGTAAGAAAGAAGTAAGAAAGAAGTAAGAAAGAAGTAAGAAAGAAGTAAGAAAGAAGTACGAAAGAAGTAAGAAAGAAGTAAGAAAGAAAGAAATAAGAAAGAAGTAAGATTGAAGTAAGAAAGAAGAAAGAAGTAAGGGAGAAGTAAGAAAGAGGTAAGAAAGAAGTAAGAAAGAAAGAAGAAAGAAGTAAGAAAGAAGTAAGAAAGAAGTAAGAAAGAAGTAAGAAAGAAGAAAGAAGTAAGAAAGAAGTAAGAAAGAAGTAAGAAAGAAGTAAGAAAGAAGTAAGAAAGAAAGAAGAAAGAAGTAAGAAAGAACTAAGAAAGAATTAAGAAAGAAGTAAGAAAGAATTACGAAAGAAGTAAGAAAGAAGTAAGAAAGAAGTAAGAAAGAAAGAAGTAAGAAAGAAGTAAGAAAGAAGTAAGAAAGAAGTTAGAAAGAAGTAAGAAAGAAGTAAGAAAGAAGTAAGAAAGAAGTAAGAAAGAAAGAAGAAAGTAGTAAGAAAGAAGTAAGAAAGAAGTAAGAAAGAAGTAAGAAAGAAGAAAAAAGAAGTTAGAAAGAAGTAAGAAAGAAGTATGAAAGAAGTAAGAAAGAAGAAAGAAGTAAGAAAGAAGTAAGAAAGAAGTAAGAAAGAAGTAAGAAAGAAGTAAGAAAGAAGTAAGAAAGAAAGAAGAAAGAAGTAAGAAAGAAGTAAGAAAGAATTAAGAAAGAAGTAAGAAAGAATTACGAAAGAAGTAAGAAAGAAGTAAGAAAGAAGTAAGAAAGAAGTAAGAAGGAATGAAGAAAGAAGTAACAAAGAAGTTAGAAAGAAGAAAGAAGTAAGAAAGAAGTAAGAAAGAAGAAAGAAAGAAGTAAGAAAGAAGTAAGAAAGAAGTAAGAAAGAAGTAAGAAAGAAGAAAGAAAGAATTAAGAAAGAAGAAATAAAGAACTAAAATAGAAGAAAGTTAGAAGTAAGAAAGATGTAAGAAAGAAAGAAGAAAGAAGTAAGAAAGATGTAAGAAAGAAGAAAAAAGAAGTTAGAATGAAGTAAGAAAGAAGTAAGAAAGAAGAAAGAAAGAAGAAAGAAGTAAGAAATAAGGAAGAAAGAATTAAGAAAGAAGTAAGAAAGAAGTAAGAAAGAAGTAAGAAAGAAGAAAGAAATAAGTAAGAAAGAAGTAAGAAAGAAGTAAGAAAGAAGTAAGAAAGAAGTAAGAAAGAAGTAAGAAAGAAGTAAGAAAGAAGAAAAAAAGAAGTAAGAAAGAAGTAAGAAAGAAGTAAGAAAGAAGAAAGAAAGAAGTAAGAAAGAAGTAAGAAAGAAAGAAGAAAGAAGTAAGAAAGAAGTAAGAAAGAAGTAAGAAAGAAGAAAGAAAGAAGTAAAAAATAATTATGAAAGAAGTAAGAAAGAAGAAAAAAAGAAGTAAGAAAGAAGTAAGAAAGAAGTAAGAAAGAAGAAAGAAAGAAGAAAGAAGAAAGAAAGAAGTAAGAAAGAAGTAAGAAAGAAGTAAGAAAGAAGTAAGAAGGAATGAAGAAAGAAGTAAGAAAGAAGTAAGAAAGAAGTAAGAAAGGAAGAAGAAAGAAAGAAGAATGAAGTAAGAAAGAAGTAAGAAAGAAGTAAGAAAGAAGTAAGAAAGAAGAAAGAAAGAAGAAAGAAGAAAGAAAGAAGTAAGAAAGAAGTAAGAAAGAAGTAAGAAAGAAGTAAGAAGGAATGAAGAAAGAAGTAAGAAAGAAGTAAGAAAGAAGTAAGAAAGAAAGAAGAAAGAAGTAAGAAAGAAGTAAGAAAGAAGTAAGAAAGAAGTAAGAAAGAAGTAAGAAAGAAGTAAGAAAGAAGTTAGAAAGAAGTAAGAAAGAAGTAAGAAAGAAGTAAGAAAGAAGTAAGAAAGAAGTTAGAAAGAAGTAAGAAAGAAGTAAGAAAGTAGTAGGAAAGAAGTAAGAAAGAAGTAAGAAAGAAAGAAGAAAGAAGTAAGAAAGAAGTAAGAAAGAAGTAAGAAAGAAGTAAGAAAGAAGTAAGAAAGAAGTTAGAAAGAAGTAAGAAAGAAGTAAGAAAGAAGTAAGAAAGAAGTAAGAAAGAAGTTAGAAAGAAGTAAGAAAGAAGTAAGAAAGTAGTAGGAAAGAAGTAAGAAAGAAGTAAGAAAGAAAGAAGAAAGAAGTAAGAAAGAAGTAAGGAAGAAAGAAGAAAGAAGTAAGAAAGAAGTAAGAGAGAAGAAAGAAAGAAGTAAGAAAGAAGAAAAAAAGAAGTAAGAAAGAAGTAAGAAAGAAGTAAGAAAGAAAGAAGAAAGAAGTAAGAAAGAAGTAAGAAAGAAGTAAGAAAGAAGTAAGAAAGAAGAAAGAGAGAAAGAAGTAAGAAAGAAAGAGGAAAGAAGTAAGAAAGAAGTAAGAAAGAAGTAAGAAAGAAGTAAGAAAGAAGTAAGAAAGAAAGAAGAAAGAAGTAAGAAAGAACTAAGAAAGAATTAAGAAAGAAGTAAGAAAGAATTACGAAAGAAGTAAGAAAGAAGTAAGAAAGAAGTAAGAAAGAAAGAAGTAAGAAAGAAGTAAGAAAGAAGTAAGAAAGAAGTTAGAAAGAAGTAAGAAAGAAGTAAGAAAGAAGTAAGAAAGAAGTAAGAAAGAAAGAAGAAAGAAGTAAGAAAGAAGTAAGAAAGAAGTAAGAAAGAAGTAAGAAAGAAGAAAAAAGAAGTTAGAAAGAAGTAAGAAAGAAGTATGAAAGAAGTAAGAAAGAAGAAAGAAGTAAGAAAGAAGTAAGAAAGAAGTAAGAAAGAAGTAAGAAAGAAGTAAGAAAGAAGTAAGAAAGAAAGAAGAAAGAAGTAAGAAAGAAGTAAGAAAGAATTAAGAAAGAAGTAAGAAAGAATTACGAAAGAAGTAAGAAAGAAGTAAGAAAGAAGTAAGAGAGAAAGAAGTAAGAAAGAAAGAGGAAAGAAGTAAGAAAGAAGTAAGAAAGAAGTATGAAAGAAGTAAGAAAGAAGAAAGAAAGAAGTAAGAAAGAAGTAAGAAAGAAGTAAGAAAGAAGTAAGAAGGAATGAAGAAAGAAGTAACAAAGAAGTTAGAAAGAAGAAAGAAGTAAGAAAGAAGTAAGAAAGAAGAAAGAAAGAAGTAAGAAAGAAGTAAGAAAGAAGTAAGAAAGAAGTAAGAAAGAAGAAAGAAAGAATTAAGAAAGAAGAAATAAAGAACTAAAATAGAAGAAAGTTAGAAGTAAGAAAGATGTAAGAAAGAAAGAAGAAAGAAGTAAGAAAGATGTAAGAAAGAAGAAAAAAGAAGTTAGAATGAAGTAAGAAAGAAGTAAGAAAGAAGAAAGAAAGAAGAAAGAAGTAAGAAATAAGGAAGAAAGAATTAAGAAAGAAGTAAGAAAGAAGTAAGAAAGAAGTAAGAAAGAAGAAAGAAATAAGTAAGAAAGAAGTAAGAAAGAAGTAAGAAAGAAGTAAGAAAGAAGTAAGAAAGAAGTAAGAAAGAAGTAAGAAAGAAGAAAAAAAGAAGTAAGAAAGAAGTAAGAAAGAAGTAAGAAAGAAGTAAGAAAGAAGTAAGAAAGAAGTAAGAAAGAAAGAAGAAAGAAGTAAGAAAGAAGTAAGAAAGAAGTAAGAAAGAAGAAAGAAAGAAGTAAAAAATAATTATGAAAGAAGTAAGAAAGAAGAAAAAAAGAAGTAAGAAAGAAGTAAGAAAGAAGTAAGAAAGAAGAAAGAAAGAAGAAAGAAGAAAGAAAGAAGTAAGAAAGAAGTAAGAAAGAAGTAAGAAAGAAGTAAGAAGGAATGAAGAAAGAAGTAAGAAAGAAGTAAGAAAGAAGTAAGAAAGGAAGAAGAAAGAAAGAAGAATGAAGTAAGAAAGAAGTAAGAAAGAAGTAAGAAAGAAGAAAGAAAGAATTAAGAAAGAAGAAAGAAAGAAGTAAGAAAGAAGTAAGAATGAAGTAAGAAAGAAGTAAGAAAGAAAGAAGAAAGAAGTAAGAAAGAAGTAAGAAAGAAGTAAGAAAGAAGTAAGAAAGAAGTAAGAAAGAAGTAAGAAAGAAGTTAGAAAGAAGTAAGAAAGAAGTAAGAAAGAAGTAAGAAAGAAGTAAGAAAGAAGTTAGAAAGAAGTAAGAAAGAAGTAAGAAAGTAGTAGGAAAGAAGTAAGAAAGAAGTAAGAAAGAAAGAAGAAAGAAGTAAGAAAGAAGAAAGAAAGAAGTAAGGAAGAAAGAAGAAAGAAGTAAGAAAGAAGAAAGAAAGAAGTATGAAAGAAGTAAGAAAGAAGAAAGAAAGAAGTAAGAAAGAAGTAAGAAGGAATGAAGAAAGAAGTAAGAAAGAATGAAGAAAGAAGAAAGAAAGAAGTAAGAAAGAAGAAATAAAGAAGTAAGAAAGAAGCAAGAAACAAGTAAGAAAGAATTAAGAAAGAAGTAAGAAAGAAGTAAGAGAGAAGAAAGAAAGAAGTAAGAAAGAAGAAAAAAAGAAGTAAGAAAGAAGTAAGAAAGAAGTAAGAAAGAAAGAAGAAAGAAGTAAGAAAGAAGTAAGAAAGAAGTAAGAAAGAAGTACGAAAGAAGTAAGAAAGAAGTAAGAAAGAAAGAAATAAGAAAGAAGTAAGATTGAAGTAAAAAAAGAAGAAAGAAGTAAGGGAGAAGTAAGAAAGAAGTAAGAAAGAAGTAAGAAAGAAAGAAGAAAGAAGTAAGAAAGAAGTAAGAAAGAAGTAAGAAAGAAGAAAGAAGTAAGAAAGAAGTAAGAAAGAAGTAAGAAAGAAGTAAGAAAGAAGTAAGAAAGAAGTAAGAAAGAAAGAAGAAAGAAGTAAGAAAGAACTAAGAAAGAATTAAGAAAGAAGTAAGAAAGAATTACGAAAGAAGTAAGAAAGAAGTAAGAAAGAAGTAAGAAAGAAAGAAGTAAGAAAGAAGTAAGAAAGAAGTAAGAAAGAAGTTAGAAAGAAGTAAGAAAGAAGTAAGAAAGAAGTAAGAAAGAAGTAAGAAAGAAAGAAGAAAGAAGTAAGAAAGAAGTAAGAAAGAAGTAAGAAAGAAGTAAGAAAGAAGAAAAAAGAAGTTAGAAAGAAGTAAGAAAGAAGTATGAAAGAAGTAAGAAAGAAGAAAGAAGTAAGAAAGAAGTAAGAAAGAAGTAAGAAAGAAGTAAGAAAGAAGTAAGAAAGAAGTAAGAAAGAAGTAAGAAAGTAGTAGGAAAGAAGTAAGAAAGAAGTAAGAAAGAAAGAAGAAAGAAGTAAGAAAGAAGTAAGAAAGAAGTAAGGAAGAAAGAAGAAAGAAGTAAGAAAGAAGAAAGAAAGAAGTATGAAAGAAGTAAGAAAGAAGAAAGAAAGAAGTAAGAAAGAAGTAAGAAGGAATGAAGAAAGAAGTAAGAAAGAATGAAGAAAGAAGAAAGAAAGAAGTAAGAAAGAAGAAAGAAAGAAGTAAGAAAGAAGCAAGAAACAAGTAAGAAAGAATTAAGAAAGAAGTAAGAAAGAAGTAAGAGAGAAGAAAGAAAGAAGTAAGAAAGAAGAAAAAAAGAAGTAAGAAAGAAGTAAGAAAGAAGTAAGAAAGAAAGAAGAAAGAAGTAAGAAAGAAGTAAGAAAGAAGTACGAAAGAAGTAAGAAAGAAGTAAGAAAGAAAGAAATAAGAAAGAAGTAAGATTGAAGTAAGAAAGAAGAAAGAAGTAAGGGAGAAGTAAGAAAGAAGTAAGAAAGAAGTAAGAAAGAAAGAAGAAAGAAGTAAGAAAGAAGTAAGAAAGAAGTAAGAAAGAAGTAAGAAAGAAGAAAGAAGTAAGAAAGAAGTAAGAAAGAAGTAAGAAAGAAGTAAGAAAGAAGTAAGAAAGAAGTAAGAAAGAAAGAAGAAAGAAGTAAGAAAGAACTAAGAAAGAATTAAGAAAGAAGTAAGAAAGAATTACGAAAGAAGTAAGAAAGAAGTAAGAAAGAAGTAAGAAAGAAAGAAGTAAGAAAGAAGTAAGAAAGAAGTAAGAAAGAAGTTAGAAAGAAGTAAGAAAGAAGTAAGAAAGAAGTAAGAAAGAAGTAAGAAAGAAAGAAGAAAGAAGTAAGAAAGAAGTAAGAAAGAAGTAAGAAAGAAGTAAGAAAGAAGAAAAAAGAAGTTAGAAAGAAGTAAGAAAGAAGTATGAAAGAAGTAAGAAAGAAGAAAGAAGTAAGAAAGAAGTAAGAAAGAAGTAAGAAAGAAGTAAGAAAGAAGTAAGAAAGAAGTAAGAAAGAAAGAAGAAAGAAGTAAGAAAGAAGTAAGAAAGAATTAAGAAAGAAGTAAGAAAGAATTACGAAAGAAGTGAGAAAGAAGTAAGAAAGAAGTAAGAGAGAAAGAAGTAAGAAAGAAAGAGGAAAGAAGTAAGAAAGAAGTAAGAAAGAAGTATGAAAGAAGTAAGAAAGAAGAAAGAAAGAAGTAAGAAAGAAGTAAGAAAGAAGTAAGAAAGAAGTAAGAAGGAATGAAGAAAGAAGTAACAAAGAAGTTAGAAAGAAGAAAGAAGTAAGAAAGAAGTAAGAAAGAAGAAAGAAAGAAGTAAGAAAGAAGTAAGAAAGAAGTAAGAAAGAAGTAAGAAAGAAGAAAGAAAGAATTAAGAAAGAAGAAATAAAGAACTAAAATAGAAGAAAGTTAGAAGTAAGAAAGATGTAAGAAAGAAAGAAGAAAGAAGTAAGAAAGATGTAAGAAAGAAGAAAAAAGAAGTTAGAATGAAGTAAGAAAGAAGTAAGAAAGAAGAAAGAAAGAAGAAAGAAGTAAGAAATAAGGAAGAAAGAATTAAGAAAGAAGTAAGAAAGAAGTAAGAAAGAAGTAAGAAAGAAGAAAGAAATAAGTAAGAAAGAAGTAAGAAAGAAGTAAGAAAGAAGTAAGAAAGAAGTAAGAAAGAAGTAAGAAAGAAGTAAGAAAGAAGTAAGAAAGAAGAAAAAAAGAAGTAAGAAAGAAGTAAGAAAGAAGTAAGAAAGAAGTAAGAAAGAAGTAAGAAAGAAGTAAGAAAGAAAGAAGAAAGAAGTAAGAAAGAAGTAAGAAAGAAGTAAGAAAGAAGTAAGAAGGAATGAAGAAAGAAGTAAGAAAGAAGTAAGAAAGAAGTAAGAAAGGAAGAAGAAAGAAAGAAGAATGAAGTAAGAAAGAAGTAAGAAAGAAGTAAGAAAGAAGAAAGAAAGAATTAAGAAAGAAGAAAGAAAGAAGTAAGAAAGAAGTAAGAATGAAGTAAGAAAGAAGTAAGAAAGAAAGAAGAAAGAAGTAAGAAAGAAGTAAGAAAGAAGTAAGAAAGAAGTAAGAAAGAAGTAAGAAAGAAGTTAGAAAGAAGTAAGAAAGAAGTAAGAAAGAAGTAAGAAAGAAGTAAGAAAGAAGTTAGAAAGAAGTAAGAAAGAAGTAAGAAAGTAGTAGGAAAGAAGTAAGAAAGAAGTAAGAAAGAAAGAAGAAAGAAGTAAGAAAGAAGTAAGAAAGAAGTAAGAAAGGAAGAAGAAAGAAGTAAGAAAGAAGAAAGAAAGAAGTATGAAAGAAGTAAGAAAGAAGAAAGAAAGAAGTAAGAAAGAAGTAAGAAGGAATGAAGAAAGAAGTAAGAAAGAATGAAGAAAGAAGAAAGAAAGAAGTAAGAAAAAAGAAATAAAGAAGTAAGAAAGAAGCAAGAAACAAGTAAGAAAGAATTAAGAAAGAAGTAAGAAAGAAGTAAGAGAGAAGAAAGAAAGAAGTAAGAAAGAAGAAAAAAAGAAGTAAGAAAGAAGTAAGAAAGAAGTAAGAAAGAAAGAAGAAAGAAGTAAGAAAGAAGTAAGAAAGAAGTAAGAAAGAAGTACGAAAGAAGTAAGAAAGAAGTAAGAAAGAAAGAAATAAGAAAGAAGTAAGATTGAAGTAAGAAAGAAGAAAGAAGTAAGGGAGAAGTAAGAAAGAAGTAAGAAAGAAGTAAGAAAGAAAGAAGAAAGAAGTAAGAAAGAAGTAAGAAAGAAGTAAGAAAGAAGAAAGAAGTAAGAAAGAAGTAAGAAAGAAGTAAGAAAGAAGTAAGAAAGAAGTAAGAAAGACGTAAGAAAGAAAGAAGAAAGAAGTAAGAAAGAACTAAGAAAGAATTAAGAAAGAAGTAAGAAAGAATTACGAAAGAAGTAAGAAAGAAGTAAGAAAGAAGTAAGAAAGAAAGAAGTAAGAAAGAAGTAAGAAAGAAGTTAGAAAGAAGTAAGAAAGAAGTAAGAAAGAAGTAAGAAAGAAAGAAGAAAGAAGTAAGAAAGAAGTAAGAAAGAAGTAAGAAAGAAGTAAGAAAGAAGAAAAAAGAAGTTAGAAAGAAGTAAGAAAGAAGTATGAAAGAAGTAAGAAAGAAGAAAGAAGTAAGAAAGAAGTAAGAAAGAAGTAAGAAAGAAGTAAGAAAGAAGTAAGGAAGAAGTAAGAAAGAAAGAAGAAAGAAGTAAGAAAGAAGTAAGAAAGAATTAAGAAAGAAGTAAGAAAGAATTACGAAAAAAGTAAGAAAGAAGTAAGAAAGAAGTAAGAGAGAAAGAAGTAAGAAAGAAAGAGGAAAGAAGTAAGAAAGAAGTAAGAAAGAAGTATGAAAGAAGTAAGAAAGAAGAAAGAAAGAAGTAAGAAAGAAGTAAGAAAGAAGTAAGAAAGAAGTAAGAAGGAATGAAGAAAGAAGTAACAAAGAAGTTAGAAAGAAGAAAGAAGTAAGAAAGAAGTAAGAAAGAAGAAAGAAAGAAGTAAGAAAGAAGTAAGAAAGAAGTAAGAAAGAAGTAAGAAAGAAGAAAGAAAGAATTAAGAAAGAAGAAATAAAGAACTAAAATAGAAGAAAGTTAGAAGTAAGAAAGATGTAAGAAAGAAAGAAGAAAGAAGTAAGAAAGATGTAAGAAAGAAGAAAAAAGAAGTTAGAATGAAGTAAGAAAGAAGTAAGAAAGAAGAAAGAAAGAAGAAAGAAGTAAGAAATAAGGAAGAAAGAATTAAGAAAGAAGTAAGAAAGAAGTAAGAAAGAAGTAAGAAAGAAGAAAGAAAGAAGTAAGAAAGAAGTAAGAAAGAAGTAAGAAAGAAGTAAGAAAGAAGTAAGAAAGAAAGAAGAAAGAAGTAAGAAAGAAAGAAGGAAGAAGTAAGAAAGAAAGAAGAAAGAAGAAAGAAAGAAGTAAGAAAGAGGTAAGAAAGAAGTAAGAAAGAAGTAAGAAAGAAGTAAGAAGGAATGAAGAAAGAAGTAAGAAAGAAGTAAGAAAGAAGTAAGAAAGAAGTAAGAAAGAAGTAAGAAAGAAGTAAGATAGAAAGAAGAAGTAAGAAAGAAGTAAGAAAGAAGTAAGAAAGAAGTAAGAAAGAAGTAAGAAAGAAGTAAGAAAGAAGTAAAAAAGAATTATGAAAGAAGTAAGAAAGAAGAAAAAAAGAAGTAAGAAAGAAGTAAGAAAGAAGTAAGAAAGAAGTAAGAAAGAAGAAAGAAGAAAGAAAGAAGTAAGAAAGAAGTAAGAAAGAAGTAAGAAAGAAGTAGGAAAGAAGTAAGAAGGAATGAAGAAAGAAGTAAGAAAGAAGTAAGAAAGAAGTAAGAAAGGAATAAGAAAGAAAGAAGAATGAAGTAAGAAAGAAGTAAGAAAGAAGTAAGAAAGAAGAAAGAAAGAATTAAGAAAGAAGAAAGAAAGAAGTAAGAAAGAAGTAAGAATGAAGTAAGAAAGAAGTAAGAAAGAAAGAAGAAAGAAGTAAGAAAGATGTAAGAAAGAAGTTAGAAAGAAGTAAGAAAGAAGTAAGAAAGAAGTAAGAAAGAAGTAAGAAAAAAGTAAGAAAGAAGTAAGAAAGAAGTAAGAAAGAAGTAAGAAAGAAGTAAGAAAGAAAGAAGAAAGAAGTAAGAAAGAAGTAAGAAAGAATTAAGAAAGAAGTAAGAAAGAATTACGAAAGAAGTAAGAAAGAAGTTAGAAAGAAGTAAGAAAGAAGTAAGAAAGAAGAAAGAAGTAAGAAAGAAAGAAGAAAGAAGTAAGAAAGAAGTAAGAAAGAAGTAAGAAAGAAGTAAGAAAGAAGAAAAAAGAATTTAGAAAGAAGTAAGAAAGAAGTATGAAAGAAGTAAGAAAGAAGAAAGAAGTAAGAAAGAAGTAAGAAAGAAGTAAGAAAGAAGTAAGAAAGAAGTAAGAAAGAAGTAAGAAAGAAAGAAGAAAGAAGTAAGAAAGAAGTAAGAAAGAATTAAGAAAGAAGAAAAAAAGAAGTTAGAAAGAAGTAAGAAAGAAGTAAGAAAGAAGTAAGAAAGAAAGAAGTAAGAAAGAAAGAAGAAAGAAGTAAGAAAGAAGTAAGAAAGAAGTATGAAAGAAGTAAGAAAGAAGAAAGAAAGAAGTAAGAAAGAAGTAAGAAAGAAGTAAGAAAGAAGTAAGAAAGAAGTAAGAAGGAATGAAGAAAGAAGTAACAAAGAAGTTAGAAAGAAGAAAGAAGTAAGAAAAAAGTAAGAAAGAAGAAAGAAAGAAGTAAGAAAGAAGTAAGAAAGAAGTAAGAAAGAAGAAAGAAAGAATTAAGAAAGAAGAAAGAAAGAACTAAAATAGAAGAAAGTTAGAAGTAAGAAAGATGTAAGAAAGAAAGAAGAAAGAAGTAAGAAAGATGTAAGAAAGAAGAAAAAAGATGTTAGAATGAAGTAAGAAAGAAGTAAGAAAGAAGAAAGAAAGAAGAAAGAAGTAAGAAATAAGGAAGAAAGAATTAAGAAAGAAGTAAGAAAGAAGTAAGAAAGAAGTAAGAAAGAAGAAAGAAATAAGTAAGAAAGAAGTAAGAAAGAAGTAAGAAAGAAGTAAGAAAGAAGTAAGAAAGAAGTAAGAAAGAAAGAAGAAAGAAGTAAGAAAGAAAGAAGGAAGAAGTATGAAAGAAGTAAGAAAGAAGAAAGAAAGAAGTAAGAAAGAAGAAAGAAAGAAATAAGAAAGAAGTAGGAAAGAAAGAAGAAAGAAGTAAGAAAGAAAGAAGAAAGAAGAAAGAAAGAAGTAAGAAAGAGGTAAGAAAGAAGTAAGAAAGAAGTAAGAAAGAAGTAAGAAGGAATGAAGAAAGAAGTAAGAAAGAAGTAAGAAAGAAGTAAGAAAGAAGTAAGAAAGAAGTAAGAAAGAAGTAAGAAAGAAAGAAGAAGTAAGAAAGAAGTAAGAAAGAAGTAAGAAAGAAGTAAGAAAGAAGTAAGAAAGAAGTAAAAAAGAATTATGAAAGAAGTAAGAAAGAAGAAAAAAAGAAGTAAGAAAGAAGTAAGAAAGAAGTAAGAAAGAAGTAAGAAAGAAGAAAGAAGAAAGAAAGAAGTAAGAAAGAAGTAAGAAAGAAGTAAGAAAGAAGTAGGAAAGAAGTAAGAAGGAATGAAGAAAGAAGTAAGAAAGAAGTAAGAAAGAAGTAAGAAAGGAAGAAGAAAGAAAGAAGAATGAAGTAAGAAAGAAGTAAGAAAGAAGTAAGAAAGAAGAAAGAAAGAATTAAGAAAGAAGAAAGAAAGAAGTAAGAAAGAAGTAAGAATGAAGTAAGAAAGAAGTAAGAAAGAAAGAAGAAAGAAGTAAGAAAGATGTAAGAAAGAAGTTAGAAAGAAGTAAGAAAGAAGTAAGAAAGAAGTAAGAAAGAAGTAAGAAAAAAGTAAGAAAGAAGTTAGAAAGAAGTAAGAAAGAAGTATGAAAGAAGTAAGAAAGAAGAAAGAAGTAAGAAAGAAGTAAGTAAGAAGTAAGAAAGAAGTAAGAAAGAAAGAAGAAAGAAGTAAGAAAGAAGTAAGAAAGAATTAAGAAAGAAGTAAGAAAGAATTACGAAAGAAGTAAGAAAGAAGTTAGAAAGAAGTAAGAAAGAAGTAAGAAAGAAGTAAGAAAGAAGTAAGAAAGAAAGAAGAAAGAAGTAAGAAAGAAGTAAGAAAGAAGTAAGAAAGAAGTAAGAAAGAAGAAAAAAGAATTTAGAAAGAAGTAAGAAAGAAGTATGAAAGAAGTAAGAAAGAAGAAAGAAGTAAGAAAGAAGTAAGAAAGAAGTAAGAAAGAAGTAAGAAAGAAGTAAGAAAGAAGTAAGAAAGAAGTAAGAAAGAAGTAAGAAAGAAAGAAGAAAGAAGTAAGAAAGAAGTAAGAAAGAATTAAGAAAGAAGAAAAAATGAAGTTAGAAAGAAGTAAGAAAGAAGTAAGAAAGAAGTAAGAAAGAAAGAAGTAAGAAAGAAAGAAGAAAGAAGTAAGAAAGAAGTAAGAAAGAAGTATGAAAGAAGTAAGAAAGAAGAAAGAAAGAAGTAAGAAAGAAGTAAGAAAGAAGTAAGAAAGAAGTAAGAAAGAAGTAAGAAGGAATGAAGAAAGAAGTAACAAAGAAGTTAGAAAGAAGAAAGAAGTAAGAAAAAAGTAAGAAAGAAGAAAGAAAGAAGTAAGAAAGAAGTAAGAAAGAAGTAAGAAAGAAGTAAGAAAGAAGAAAGAAAGAAGTAAAAAAGAATTATGAAAGAAGTAAGAAAGAAGAAAAAAAGAAGTAAGAAAGAAGTAAGAAAGAAGTAAGAAAGAAGTAAGAAAGAAGAAAGAAGTAAGAAATAAGGAAGAAAGAATTAAGAAAGAAGTAAGAAAGAAGTAAGAAAGAAGTAAGAAAGAAGAAAGAAATAAGTAAGAAAGAAGTAAGAAAGAAGTAAGAAAGAAGTAAGAAAGAAAGAAGTAAGAAAGAAGTAAGAAAGAAGTAAGAAAGAAAGAAGAAAGAAGTAAGAAAGAAAGAAGGAAGAAGTATGAAAGAAGTAAGAAAGAAGAAAGAAAGAAGTAAGAAAGAAGAAAGAAAGAAGAAAGAAAGAAGTAAAAAAGAATTATGAAAGAAGTAAGAAAGAAGAAAAAAAGAAGTAAGAAAGAAGTAAGAAAGAAGTAAGAAAGAAGTAAGAAAGAAGAAAGAAGAAAGAAAGAAGTAAGAAAGAAGTAAGAAAGAAGTAAGAAAGAAGTAAGAAAGAAGTAAGAAGGAATGAAGAAAGAAGTAAGAAAGAAGTAAGAAAGAAGTAAGAAAGGAAGAAGAAAGAAAGAAGAATGAAGTAAGAAAGAAGTAAGAAAGAAGTAAGAAAGAAGAAAGAAAGAATTAAGAAAGAAGAAAGAAAGAAGTAAGAAAGAAGTAAGAATGAAGTAAGAAAGAAGTAAGAAAGAAAGAAGAAAGAAGTAAGAAAGAAGTAAGAAAGAAGTTAGAAAGAAGTAAGAAAGAAGTAAGAAAGAAGTAAGAAAGAAGTAAGAAAGAAGTAAGAAAGAAGTTAGAAAGAAGTAAGAAAGAAGTAAGAAAGTAGTAGGAAAGAAGTAAGAAAGAAGTAAGAAAGAAAGAAGAAAGAAGTAAGAAAGAAGTAAGAAAGAAGTAAGGAAGAAAGAAGAAAGAAGTAAGAAAGAAGAAAGAAAGAAGTATGAAAGAAGTAAGAAGAAAGAAAGAAGTAAGAAAGAAGTAAGAAAGAAGTAAGAAGGAATGAAGAAAGAAGTAAGAAAGAATGAAGAAAGAAGAAAGAAAGAAGTAAGAAAGAAGAAAGAAAGAAGTAAGAAAGAAGTAAGAAAGAAGCAAGAAACAAGTAAGAAAGAAGAAAGAAGTAAGAAAGAATTAAGAGAGAAGAAAGAAAGAAGTAAGAAAGAAGAAAAAAGAAGTAAGAAAGAAGTAAGAAAGAAGTACGAAAGAAGTAAGAAAGAAGTAAGAAAGAAAGAAATAAGAAAGAAGTAAGATTGAAGTAAGAAAGAAGAAAGAAGTAAGAAAGAAGTAAGAAAGAAGTAAGAAAGAAAGAAGTAAGAAAGAAGTAAGAAAGAAGGAAGAAAGAAGTTAGAAAGAAGTAAGAAAGAAGTAAGAAAGAAGTAAGAAAGAAGTAAGAAAGAAGTAAGAAAGAAGAAAGAAGTAAGAAAGAAGTAAGAAAGAAGTAAGAAAGAAATAAGAAAGAAGTAAGAAAGAAAGAAGAAAGAAGTAAGGAAGAAGTAAGAAAGAAGTAAGAGAGAAGAAAAAAGAAGTTAGAAAGAAGTAAGAAAGAAGTATGAAAGAAGTAAGAAAGAAGAAAGAAAGAAGTAAGAAAGAAGTAAGAAAGAAGTAAAAAAGAAGTAAGAATGAAGTAAGAAAGAAAGAAGAAAGAAGTAAGAAAGAAGTAAGAAAGAAAGAAGAAAGAAGTAAGAAAGAAGTAAGAAAGATGTAAGAAAGAAGTAAGAAAGAAGAAAGAAAGAAGTAAGAAAGAAGAAAGAAAGTAGTAAGAAAGAATAAAGAAAGAAGTAAGAAAGAAGTAAGAAAGAAAGAAGAAAGAAGTAAGAAAGAATTAAGAAAGAAGTAAGAAAGAAGTAAGAAAGAAGTAAGAAAGAAGTTAGAAAGAAGTAAGATAGAGGTAAGAAAGAAGTAGGAAAGAAGTAAGAAAGAAGTAAGAAAGAAAGAAGAAAGAAGTAAGAAAGAAGAAAGAAAGAAGTATGAGAGAAGTAAGAAAGAAAGAAGTAAGAAAGAAGTAAGAAAGAAGTAAGAAAGAAGTTAGAAAGAAGCAAGAAAAAGTAAGAAAGAAGTTAGAAAGAAGTAAGAAAGAAGTAAGAAAGAAGTTAGAAATAAGTAAGAAAGAAGTAAGAAAGAAGTAAGAAAGAAGAAAAAAGAAGTTAGAAAGAAGTAAGAAAGAAGTAAGAAAGAAGATAGAAAGAAGAAATAAAGAAGTAAGAAAGAAAGAAGAAAGAAGTAAGAAAGAAGTAAGAAAGAAAGAAGAAAGAAGTAAGAAAGAAGAAAGAAGTATGAAAGAAGTAAGAAATAAGTAAGAAAGAAAGAAGTAAGAAAGGAGTAAGAAAGAAGTAAAAAGGAATGAAGAAAGAAGTAAGAAAGAAGTAAGAAAGAAGTAAAAAAGAAGTAAGAAAGAAGTAAGAAAGAAGTAAGAAAGAAGTAAGAAAGAAAGAAGAAAGAAAGAAGAAAGAAGTAAGAAAGAAGTAAGAAAGAATTAAGAATGGAGAAAGAAAGAAGTAAGAAAGAAGAAAAAAGAAGAAAGAAAGAAGTAAGAAAGAAGTATGAAAGAAGTAAGAAAGAAGAAAAAAAGAAGTAAGAAAGAAGTAAGAAAGAAGTAAGAAAGAAGTAAGAAAGAAGTAAGAAGGAATGAAGAAACAAGTAAGAAAGAAGTAAGAAAGAAGTAAGAAAGAAGTGAGAAAGAAGTAAGAAAGAAAGAAGAAAGAAAGAAGAAAGAAGTAAGAAAGAAGTAAGAAAGAAGTAAGAAAGAAGAAAGAAAGAAGAAAGAAAGAAGAAAGAAAGAAGAAAGAAGTAAGAAAGAAGTAAGAAAGAAGTAAGAAAGAAGTAAGAAAGAAGTAAGAAAGTAGAAAAAAGAAGTTAGAAAGAAGTAAGAAAGAAGAAAGAAAGAAGTAAGAAAGAAGAAAAAAAGAAGTAAGAAAGAAGAAAGAAAGATAGAAGAAAGAAGTAAGAATGAAGTAAGAAAGAAATAAGAAAGAAGTAAGAAAGAAGTAAGAAAGAAGTAAGAAGGAATGAAGAAAGAAACAAGAAAGAAAGAAGAAAGAAGAAAGAAAGAAGTAAGAAAGAAGAAAGAAAGAAGTAAGAAAGAAGTAAGAAAGAAGTAAGAAAGAAGAAAGTAAGAAGAAAGAAGTAAGAAAGAAGTAATAAAGAAGCAAGAAAGAAGTAAGAAAGAAGAAAGAAAGAATTAAGAAAGAAGAAAGAAAGAAGTAAAATAGAAGAAAGTTAGAAGTAAGAAAGATGTAAGAAAGAAAGAAGAAAGAAGTAAGAAAGAAGTAAGAA
Organism: Columba livia; assembly: GCF_036013475.1. Taxonomy (NCBI): domain Eukaryota; kingdom Metazoa; phylum Chordata; class Aves; order Columbiformes; family Columbidae; genus Columba; species Columba livia. The sequence continues at coordinate 381,890 of NW_027043063.1, forward strand.
AGAAGAAAAAAGAAGTTAAAATGAAGTAAGAAAGAAGTAAGAAAGGAGTAAGAAAGAAGAAAGAAAGAAGTAAGAAAGAAGTAAGAAAGAATTAAGAAAGAAGTAAGAAAGAAGTAAGAAAGAAGTAAGAAATGAGTAAGAAAGAAGTAAGAAAGAAGTAAGAAAGAAGTAAGAAAGAAGAAAGAAAGAAGTAAGAAAGAAGAAAAAAAGAAGTAAGAAAGAAGTAAGAAAGAATGAAGAAAGAAGTAAGAAAGAAGAAAGAAAGAAGTAAGAAAGAAGTAAGAAAGAAGTACGAAAGAAGTAAGAAAGAAGTAAGAAAGAAAAAAGTAAGAAAGAAAGAAGTAAGAAAGAAGTAAGAAAGAAGAAAGAAGTAAGAAAGAAGTAAGAAAGAAATAAGAAAGAAGTAAGAAAGAAAGAAGAAAGAAGTAAGAAAGAAGTAAGAAAGAAGTAAGAAAGAAGAAAAAAGAAGTTAGAAAGAAGTAATAAAGAAGTAAGAAAGAAGTAAGAAAGAAAGAAGTAAGAAAGAAGTAAGAAAGAAGTAAGAAAGAAGAAAGAAAGAAGTAAGAAGGAATGAAGAAAGAAGTAAGAAAGAAGAAAGAAAGAAGTATGAAAGAAGTAAGAAAGAGGTAAGAAAGAAAGAAGTAAGAACGAAGTAAGAACGAAGTAAGAAAGAAGTAAGAAAGAAGTAAGAAAGAAGTTAGAAAGAAGTAAGAAAGAAGTAAGAAAGAAGTAAGAAAGAAGAAAGAAGAAAGAAAGAAGTAAGAAAGAAGTAAGAAAGAAGTAAGAAAGAAGTAAGAAGGAAAGAAGAAAGAAGTAAGAAAGAAGAAATAAAGAATGAAGAAAGAAGTAAGAAAGAAGAAAGAAAGAAGTAAGAAAGAAGTAAGAAAGAAGTATGAAAGAAGTAAGAAAGAAGTAAGAAAGAAAGAAGTAAGAAAGAAGTAAGAAAGAAGTAAGAAAGAAGAAAGTAGTAAGAAAGAAGTAAGAAAGAAGTAAGAAAGAAATAAGAAAGAAGTAAGAAAGAAGTAAGAAAGAAGAAAGAAAGAAGTAAGAAAGAAGAAAAAAAGAAGTAAGAAAGAAGTAAGAAAGAATGAAGAAAGAAGTAAGAAAGAAGTAGGAAAGAAGTTAAAATGAAGTAAGAAAGAAGTAAGAAAGGAGTAAGAAAGAAGAAAGAAAGAAGTAAGAAAGAAGTAAGAAAGAATTAAGAAAGAAGTAAGAAAGAAGTAATAAAGAAGTAAGAAAGAAGTAAGAAAGAAGTAAGAAAGAAATAAGAAAGAAGTAAGAAAGAAAGAAGAAAGAAGTAAGAAAGAAGTAAGAAAGAAGTAAGAAAGAAGTAAGAAAGAAGAAAAAAGAAGTTAGAAAGAAGTACTAAAGAAGTAAGAAAGAAGTAAGAAAGAAAGAAGTAAGAAAGAAGTAAGAACGAAGTAAGAAAGAAGAAAGAAAGAAGTAAGAAGGAATTGAGAAAGAAGTAAGAAAGAAGAAAGAAAGAAGTATGAAAGAAGTAAGAAAGAGGTAAGAAAGAAAGAAGTAAGAACGAAGTAAGAACGAAGTAAGAAAGAAGTAAGAAAGAAGTAAGAAAGAAGTTAGAAAGAAGCAAGAAAGAAGTAAGAAGGAAAGAAGAAAGAAGTAAGAAAGAAGAAAGAAAGAAGTGTGAAAGAAGTAAGAAAGAAGTAAGAAAGAAAGAAGTAAGAAAGAAAGAAGTAAGAACGAAGTAAGAAAGAAGTAAGAAAGAAGTAAGAAAGAAGTAAGAAAGAAGTTAGAAAGAAGTAAGAAAGAAGTAAGAAAGAAGTAAGAAAGAAGAAAGAAGAAAGAAAGAAGTAAGAAAGAAGTAAGAAAGAAGTAAGAAAGAAGTAAGAAGGAATGAAGAAAGAAGTAAGAAAGAAGTAGGAAAGAAGTTAGAAAGAAGTAAGAAAGAAGTAAGAAAGAAGTAAGAAAAAAGTAAGAAAGAAGTAAGAAAGAAGTAACAAAGAAAGAAGAAAGAAGTAAGAAAGAAGAAAGAAATATGAAAGAAGTAAGAAAGAAGTAAGAAAGAAGAAAGAAAGAAGTTAGAAAGAAGTAAGAAAGAAGTAAGAAAAAAGTTAGAAGTAAGAAAGAAGTAAGAAAGAAGTAAGAAAAAAGTAAGAAAGAAGTAAGAAAGGGGTAAGAAAGAAAGAAGAGAGAAAGAAGAAAGAAAGAAGTAAGAAAGAAGTAAGAAATAAGAAAAAAGAAGAAAGAAAGAAGTAAGAAAGAAGTATGAAAGAAGTAAGAAAGAAGTAAGAAAGAAGTAAGAAAGAAGTAAGAAAGAAGTAAGAAAGAAGTAAGAAAGAAGTAAGAAAGAATTAAGAAAGAAGTAAGAAAGAAGAAAGAAGTAAGAAAGAAGTAAGAAAGAAGAAAAAAAGAAGTAAGAAAGAAGTAAGAAAGAAAGAAGAAGTAAGAAAGAAGAAAGAAAGAATAAAGAAGTAAGAAAGAAGTACGAAAGAAGTAAGAAAAAAGTAAGAAAGAAAGAAGTAAGAAAGAAGTAAGAAAGAAGTAAGAAAGAAGAAAGAAAGGAGTAAGAAAGAAGAAAGAAAGAAGTAAGAAAGAAGTAAGAAAGAATTAAGAAAGAAGTAAGAAAGAAGTAAGAAAGAAGTAAGAAAGAAGTAAGAAAGAGGTAGGAAAGAAGTTAGAAAGAAGTAAGAAAGAAGTAAGAAAGAAGTAAGAAAAAAGTAAGAAAGAAGTAAGAAAGAAGTAAGAAAGAAAGAAGAAAGAAGTAAGAAAGAAGAAAGCAGTATGAAAGAAGTAAGAAAGAAGTAAGAAAGAAAGAAGTAAAAAGAAGAAAAAAAGAAGTAAGAAAGAAGTAAGAAAGAAGTACGAAAGAAGTAAGAAAGAAGTAAAAAAGAAAGAAATAAGAAAGAAGTAAGATTGAAGTAAGAAAGAAGAAAGAAGTAAGAAAGAAGTAAGAAAGAAGTAAGAAAGAAAGAAGTAAGAAAGAAGTAAGAAAGAAGTAAGAAAGAAGTTAGAAAGAAGTTAGAAAGAAGTAAGAAAGAAGTAAGAAAGAAGTAAGAAAGAAGTAAGAAAGAAAGAAGAAAGAAGTAAGAAAGAAGTAAGAAAGAAGTATGAAAGAAGTAAGAAAGAAGAAAGAAAGAAGTAAGAAAGAAGTAAGAAAGAAGAAAGAAGTAAGAAAGAAGCAAGAAAGAAGTAAGAAAGAAATAAGAAAGAAGTAAGAAAGAAAGAAGAAAGAAGTAAGGAAGAAGTAAGAAAGAAGTAAGAGAGAAGAAAAAAGAAGTTAGAAAGAAGTAAGAAAGAAGTATGAAAGAAGTAAGAAAGAAGAAAGAAAGAAGTAAGAAAGAAGTAAGAAAGAAGAAAGAAAGTAGTAAGAAAGAATAAAGAAAGAAGTAAGAAAGAAGTAAGAAAGAAAGAAGAAAGAATTAAGAAAGAAGTAAGAAAGAAGTAAGAAAGAAGTAAGAAAGAAGTTAGAAAGAAGTAAGATAGAGGTAAGAAAGAAGTAGGAAAGAAGTAAGAAAGAAGTAAGAAAGAAGTAAGAAAGAAGTAAGAAAGAAGAAAGAAAGAAGTATGAGAGAAGTAAGAAAGAAAGAAGTAAGAAAGAAGTAAGAAAGAAGTAAGAAAGAAGTTAGAAAGAAGCAAGAAAAAGTAAGAAAGAAGTTAGAAAGAAGTAAGAAAGAAGTAAGAAAGAAGTTAGAAATAAGTAAGAAAGAAGTAAGAAAGACGTAAGAAAGAAGTAAGAAAGAAGTAAGAAAGAAGAAAAAAGAAGTTAGAAAGAAGTAAGAAAGAAGTAAGAAAGAAGTAAGAAAGAAGAAATAAAGAAGTAAGAAAGAAAGAAGAAAGAAGTAAGAAAGAAGTAAGAAAGAAGTAAGAAAGAAGTAAGAAAGAAGAAAAAAGAAGTTAGAAAGAAGTAAGAAAGAAGTAAGAAAGAAGTAAGAAAGAAGAAATAAAGAAGTAAGAAAGAAAGAAGAAAGAAGTAAGAAAGAAGTAAGAAAGAAGTAAGAAAGAAGTAAGAAGGAATGAAGAAAGAAGTAAGAAAGAAGTAGGAAAGAAGTTAGAAAGAAGTAAGAAATAAGTAAGAAAGAAGTAAGAAAAAAGTAAGAAAGAAGTAAGAAAGAAGTAAGAAAGAAAGAAGAAAGAAGTAAGAAAGAAGAAAGAAGTATGAAAGAAGTAAGAAAGAAGTAAGAAAGAAAGAAGTAAGAAAGGAGTAAGAAAGAAGTAAAAAGGAATGAAGAAAGAAGTAAGAAAGAAGTAAGAAAGAAGTAAGAAAGAAGTAAGAAGGAAAGAAGAAAGAAGTAAGAAAGAAGTAAGAAAGAATTAAGAAAGGAGAAAGAAAGAAGTAAGAAAGAAGAAAAAAGAAGAAAGAAAGAAGTAAGAAAGAAGTATGAAAGAAGTAAGAAAGAAGAAAAAAAGAAGTAAGAAAGAAGTAAGAAAGAAGTAAGAAAGAAGTAAGAAGGAATGAAGAAACAAGTAAGAAAGAAGTAAGAAAGAAGTAAGAAAGAAGTGAGAAAGAAGTAAGAAAGAAGAAAGAAAGAAGAAAGAAAGAAGAAAGAAGTAAGAAAGAAGTAAGAAAGAAGTAAGAAAGAAGAAAGAAAGATAGAAGAAAGAAGTAAGAATGAAGTAAGAAAGAAGTAAGAAAGAAGTAAGAAAGAAGTAAGAAAGAAGTAAGAAAGAAGTAAGAAGGAATGAAGAAAGAAACAAGAAAGAAAGAAGAAAGAAGAAAGAAAGAAGTAAGAAAGAAGAAAGAAAGAAGTAAGAAAGAAGTAAGAAAGAAGTAAGAAAGAAGAAAGAAAGAAGAAAGAAGTAAGAAAGAAGTAATAAAGAAGCAAGAAAGAAGTAAGAAAGAAGAAAGAAAGAATTAAGAAAGAAGAAAGAAAGAAGTAAAATAGAAGAAAGTTAGAAGTAAGAAAGAAGTAAGAAAGAAGAAAAAAGAAGTTAAAATGAAGTAAGAAAGAAGTAAGAAAGGAGTAAGAAAGAAGAAAGAAAGAAGTAAGAAAGAAGTAAGAAAGAATTAAGAAAGAAGTAAGAAAGAAGTAAGAAAGAAGTAAGAAATGAGTAAGAAAGAAGTAAGAAAGAAGTAAGAAAGAAGTAAGAAAGAAGAAAGAAAGAAGTAAGAAAGAAGAAAAAAAGAAGTAAGAAAGAAGTAAGAAAGAATGAAGAAAGAAGTAAGAAAGAAGAAAGAAAGAAGTAAGAAAGAAGTAAGAAAGAAGTACGAAAGAAGTAAGAAAGAAGTAAGAAAGAAAGAAGTAAGAAAGAAAGAAGTAAGAAAGAAGTAAGAAAGAAGAAAGAAGTAAGAAAGAAGTAAGAAAGAAGTAAGAAAGAAATAAGAAAGAAGTAAGAAAGAAAGAAGAAAGAAGTAAGAAAGAAGTAAGAAAGAAGTAAGAAAGAAGAAAAAAGAAGTTAGAAAGAAGTAATAAAGAAGTAAGAAAGAAGTAAGAAAGAAAGAAGTAAGAAAGAAGTAAGAAAGAAGTAAGAAAGAAGAAAGAAAGAAGTAAGAAGGAATGAAGAAAGAAGTAAGAAAGAAGAAAGAAAGAAGTATGAAAGAAGTAAGAAAGAGGTAAGAAAGAAAGAAGTAAGAACGAAGTAAGAACGAAGTAAGAAAGAAGTAAGAAAGAAGTAAGAAAGAAGTTAGAAAGAAGTAAGAAAGAAGTAAGAAAGAAGTAAGAAAGAAGAAAGAAGAAAGAAAGAAGTAAGAAAGAAGTAAGAAAGAAGTAAGAAAGAAGTAAGAAGGAAAGAAGAAAGAAGTAAGAAAGAAGAAATAAAGAATGAAGAAAGAAGTAAGAAAGAAGAAAGAAAGAAGTAAGAAAGAAGTAAGAAAGAAGTATGAAAGAAGTAAGAAAGAAGTAAGAAAGAAAGAAGTAAGAAAGAAGTAAGAAAGAAGTAAGAAAGAAGAAAGAAGTAAGAAAGAAGTAAGAAAGAAGTAAGAAAGAAATAAGAAAGAAGTAAGAAAGAAGTAAGAAAGAAGAAAGAAAGAAGTAAGAAAGAAGAAAAAAAGAAGTAAGAAAGAAGTAAGAAAGAATGAAGAAAGAAGTAAGAAAGAAGTAGGAAAGAAGTTAAAATGAAGTAAGAAAGAAGTAAGAAAGGAGTAAGAAAGAAGAAAGAAAGAAGTAAGAAAGAAGTAAGAAAGAATTAAGAAAGAAGTAAGAAATAAGTAAGAAAGAAGTAAGAAAGAAGTAAGAAAGAAGTAAGAAAGAAGTAAGAAAGAAGAAAGAAAGAAGAAAGAAGAAAAAAAGAAGTAAGAAAGAAGTAAGAAAGAAGTAAGAAAGAAATAAGAAAGAAGTAAGAAAGAAAGAAGAAAGAAGTAAGAAAGAAGTAAGAAAGAAGTAAGAAAGAAGTAAGAAAGAAGAAAAAAGAAGTTAGAAAGAAGTACTAAAGAAGTAAGAAAGAAGTAAGAAAGAAAGAAGTAAGAAAGAAGTAAGAACGAAGTAAGAAAGAAGAAAGAAAGAAGTAAGAAGGAATTAAGAAAGAAGTAAGAAAGAAGAAAGAAAGAAGTATGAAAGAAGTAAGAAAGAGGTAAGAAAGAAAGAAGTAAGAACGAAGTAAGAACGAAGTAAGAAAGAAGTAAGAAAGAAGTAAGAAAGAAGTTAGAAAGAAGCAAGAAAGAAGTAAGAAGGAAAGAAGAAAGAAGTAAGAAAGAAGAAAGAAAGAAGTGTGAAAGAAGTAAGAAAGAAGTAAGAAAGAAAGAAGTAAGAAAGAAAGAAGTAAGAACGAAGTAAGAAATAAGTAAGAAAGAAGTAAGAAAGAAGTAAGAAAGAAGTTAGAAAGAAGTAAGAAAGAAGTAAGAAAGAAGTAAGAAAGAAGAAAGAAGAAAGAAAGAAGTAAGAAAGAAGTAAGAAAGAAGTAAGAAAGAAGTAAGAAGGAATGAAGAAAGAAGTAAGAAAGAAGTAGGAAAGAAGTTAGAAAGAAGTAAGAAAGAAGTAAGAAAGAAGTAAGAAAAAAGTAAGAAAGAAGTAAGAAAGAAGTAACAAAGAAAGAAGAAAGAAGTAAGAAAGAAGAAAGAAATATGAAAGAAGTAAGAAAGAAGTAAGAAAGAAGAAAGAAAGAAGTTAGAAAGAAGTAAGAAAGAAGTAAGAAAGAAGTTAGAAGTAAGAAAGAAGTAAGAAAGAAGTAAGAAAGAATTAAGAAAGAAGTAAGAAAGAAGAAAGAAGAAAGAAAGAAGTAAGAAAGAAGAAAAAAAGAAGTAAGAAAGAAGTAAGAAAGAAAGAAGAAAGAAGTAAGAAAGAAGAAAGAAAGAATAAAGAAGTAAGAAAGAAGTACGAAAGAAGTAAGAAAAAAGTAAGAAAGAAAGAAGTAAGAAAGAAGTAAGAAAGAAGTAAGAAAGAAGAAAGAAACTAGTAAGAAAGAAGTAAGAAAGAAGTAAGAAAGAGGTAGGAAAGAAGTTAGAAAGAAGTAAGAAAGAAGTAAGAAAGAAATAAGAAAAAAGTAAGAAAGAAGTAAGAAAGAAGTAAGAAAGAAAGAAGAAAGAAGTAAGAAAGAAGAAAGCAGTATGAAAGAAGTAAGAAAGAAGTAAGAAAGAAAGAAGTAAAAAGAAGAAAAAAAGAAGTAAGAAAGAAGTAAGAAAGAAGTACGAAAGAAGTAAGAAAGAAGTAAAAAAGAAAGAAATAAGAAAGAAGTAAGATTGAAGTAAGAAAGAAGAAAGAAGTAAGAAAGAAGTAAGAAAGAAGTAAGAAAGAAAGAAGTAAGAAAGAAGTAAGAAAGAAGTAAGAAAGAAGTTAGAAAGAAGTTAGAAAGAAGTAAGAAAGAAGTAAGAAAGAAGTAAGAAAGAAGTAAGAAAGAAAGAAGAAAGAAGTAAGAAAGAAGTAAGAAAGAAGTATGAAAGAAGTAAGAAAGAAGAAAGAAAGAAGTAAGAAAGAAGTAAGAAAGAAGAAAGAAGTAAGAAAGAAGTAAGAAAGAAGTAAGAAAGAAATAAGAAAGAAGTAGGAAAGAAAGAAGAAAGAAGTAAGGAAGAAGTAAGAAAGAAGTAAGAGAGAAGAAAAAAGAAGTTAGAAAGAAGTAAGAAAGAAGTATGAAAGAAGTAAGAAAGAAGAAAGAAAGAAGTAAGAAAGAAGTAAGAAAGAAGAAAGAAAGTAGTAAGAAAGAATAAAGAAAGAAGTAAGAAAGAAGTAAGAAAGAAAGAAGAAAGAATTAAGAAAGAATTAAGAAAGAAGTAAGAAAGAAGTAAGAAAGAAGTAAGAAAGAAGTTAGAAAGAAGTAAGATACAGGTAAGAAAGAAGTAGGAAAGAAGTAAGAAAGAAGTAAGAAAGAAGTAAGAAAGAAGTAAGAAAGAAGAAAGAAAGAAGTATGAGAGAAGTAAGAAAGAAAGAAGTAAGAAAGAAGTAAGAAAGAAGTAAGAAAGAAGTTAGAAAGAAGCAAGAAAAAGTAAGAAAGAAGTTAGAAAGAAGTAAGAAAGAAGTAAGAAAGAAGTTAGAAATAAGTAAGAAAGAAGTAAGAAAGAAGAAAGAAAGAAGTAAGAAAGAAGTAAGAAAGAAGTAAGAAAGAAGTTAGAAAGAAGCAAGAAAAAGTAAGAAAGAAGTTAGAAAGAAGTAAGAAAGAAGTAAGAAAGAAGTTAGAAATAAGTAAGAAAGAAGTAAGAAAGAAGAAAGAAAGAAGTAAGAAAGAAGTAAGAAAGAAGTAAGAAAGAAGTTAGAAAGAAGTAAGATAGAGGTAAGAAAGAAGTAGGAAAGAAGTAAGAAAGAAGTTAGAAATAAGTAAGAAAGAAGTAAGAAAGAAGTAAGAAAGAAGTAAGAAAGAAGAAATAAAGAAGTAAGAAAGAAAGAAGAAAGAAGTAAGAAAGAAGTAAGAAAGAAGTAAGAAAGAAGTAAGAAAGAAGAAAAAAGAAGTTAGAAAGAAGTAAGAAAGAAGTAAGAAAGAAGTAAGAAAGAAGAAATAAAGAAGTAAGAAAGAAAGAAGAAAGAAGTAAGAAAGAAGTAAGAAAGAAGTAAGAAAGAAGTAAGAAGGAATGAAGAAAGAAGTAAGAAAGAAGTAGAAAAGAAGTTAGAAAGAAGTAAGAAATAAGTAAGAAAGAAGTAAGAAAAAAGTAAGAAAGAAGTAAGAAAGAAGTAAGAAAGAAAGAAGAAAGAAGTAAGAAAGAAGAAAGAAGTATGAAAGAAGTAAGAAAGAAGTAAGAAAGAAAGAAGTAAGAAAGGAGTAAGAAAGAAGTAAAAAGGAATGAAGAAAGAAGTAAGAAAGAAGTAAGAAAGAAGTAAGAAAGAAGTAAGAAGGAAAGAAGAAAGAAGTAAGAAAGAAGTAAGAAAGAATTAAGAAAGGAGAAAGAAAGAAGTAAGAAAGAAGAAAAAAGAAGAAAGAAAGAAGTAAGAAAGAAGTATGAAAGAAGTAAGAAAGAAGAAAAAAAGAAGTAAGAAAGAAGTAAGAAAGAAGTAAGAAAGAAGTAAGAAAGAAGTAAGAAGGAATGAAGAAACAAGTAAGAAACAAGTAAGAAAGAAGTAAGAAAGAAGTGAGAAAGAAGTAAGAAAGAAGAAAGAAAGAAGAAAGAAAGAAGAAAGAAAGAAGAAAGAAGTAAGAAAGAAGTAAGAAAGAAGAAAGAAAGATAGAAGAAAGAAGTAAGAATGAAGTAAGAAAGAAGTAAGAAAGAAGTAAGAAAGAAGTAAGAAAGAAGTAAGAAGGAATGAAGAAAGAAACAAGAAAGAAAGAAGAAAGAAGAAAGAAAGAAGTAAGAAAGAAGAAAGAAAGAAGTAAGAAAGAAATAAGAAAGAAGTAAGAAAGAAGAAAGAAAGAAGAAAGAAGTAAGAAAGAAGTAATAAAGAAGCAAGAAAGAAGTAAGAAAGAAGAAAGAAAGAATTAAGAAAGAAGAAAGAAAGAAGTAAAATAGAAGAAAGTTAGAAGTAAGAAAGATGTAAGAAAGAAGAAAAAAGAAGTTAATATGAAGTAAGAAAGAAGTAAGAAAGGAGTAAGAAAGAAGAAAGAAAGAAGTAAGAAAGAAGTAAGAAAGAATTAAGAAAGAAGTAAGAAAGAAGTAAGAAAGAAGTAAGAAATGAGTAAGAAAGAAGTAAGAAAGAAGTAAGAAAGAAGTAAGAAAGAAGAAAGAAAGAAGTAAGAAAGAAGAAAAAAAGAAGTAAGAAAGAAGTAAGAAAGAATGAAGAAAGAAGTAAGAAAGAAGAAAGAAAGAAGTAAGAAAGAAGTAAGAAAGAAGTACGAAAGAAGTAAGAAAGAAGTAAGAAAGAAAGAAGTAAGAGAGAAAGAAGTAAGAAAGAAGTAAGAAAGAAGAAAGAAGTAAGAAAGAAGTAAGAAAGAAGTAAGAAAGAAATAAGAAAGAAGTAAGAAAGAAAGAAGAAAGAAGTAAGAAAGAAGTAAGAAAGAAGTAAGAAAGAAGTAAGAAAAAAGAAAAAAGAAGTTAGAAAGAAGTAATAAAGAAGTAAGAAAGAAGTAAGAAAGAAAGAAGTAAGAAAGAAGTAAGAAAGAAGTAAGAAAAAAGAAAGAAAGAAGTAAGAAGGAATGAAGAAAGAAGTAAGAAAGAAGAAAGAAAGAAGTATGAAAGAAGTAAGAAAGAGGTAAGAAAGAAAGAAGTAAGAACGAAGTAAGAACGAAGTAAGAAAGAAGTAAGAAAGAAGTAAGAAAGAAGTTAGAAAGAAGTAAGAAAGAAGTAAGAAAGAAGTAAGAAAGAAGAAAGAAGAAAGAAAGAAGTAAGAAAGAAGTAAGAAAGAAGTAAGAAAGAAGTAAGAAGGAAAGAAGAAAGAAGTAAGAAAGAAGAAAGAAAGAATGAAGAAAGAAGTAAGAAAGAAGAAAGAAAGAAGTAAGAAAGAAGTAAGAAAGAAGTACGAAAGAAGTAAGAAAGAAGTAAGAAAGAAAGAAGTAAGAAAGAAGTAAGAAAGAAGTAAGAAAGAAGAAAGAAGTAAGAAAGAAGTAAGAAAGAAGTAAGAAAGAAATAAGAAAGAAGTAAGAAAGAAGTAAGAAAGAAGAAAGAAAGAAGTAAGAAAGAAGAAAAAAAGAAGTAAGAAAGAAGTAAGAAAGAATGAAGAAAGAAGTAAGAAAGAAGTAGGAAAGAAGTTAAAATGAAGTAAGAAAGAAGTAAGAAAGGAGTAAGAAAGAAGAAAGAAAGAAGTAAGAAAGAAGTAAGAAAGAATTAAGAAAGAAGTAAGAAATAAGTAAGAAAGAAGTAAGAAAGAAGTAAGAAAGAAGTAAGAAAGAAGTAAGAAAGAAGAAAGAAGAAAAAAAGAAGTAAGAAAGAAGTAAGAAAGAAGTAAGAAAGAAATAAGAAAGAAGTAAGAAAGAAAGAAGAAAGAAGTAAGAAAGAAGTAAGAAAGAAGTAAGAAAGAAGTAAGAAAGAAGAAAAAAGAAGTTAGAAAGAAGTAATAAAGAATTAAGAAAGAAGTAAGAAAGAAAGAAGTAAGAAAGAAGTAAGAAAGAAGTAAGAAAGAAGAAAGAAAGAAGTAAGAAGGAATTAAGAAAGAAGTAAGAAAGAAGAAAGAAAGAAGTATGAAAGAAGTAAGAAAGAGGTAAGAAAGAAAGAAGTAAGAACGAAGTAAGAACGAAGTAAGAAAGAAGTAAGAAAAAAGTAAGAAAGAAGTTAGAAAGAAGCAAGAAAGAAGTAAGGAAGAAGTAAGAAAGAAGAAAGAAGAAAGAAAGAAGTAAGAAAGAAGTAAGAAAGAAGTAAGAAGGAAAGAAGAAAAAAGTAAGAAAGAAGAAAGAAAGAAGTATGAAAGAAGTAAGAAAGAAGTAAGAAAGAAAGAAGTAAGAAAGAAAGAAGTAAGAACGAAGTAAGATAGAAGTAAGAAAGAAGTAAGAAAGAAGTAAGAAAGAAGTTAGAAAGAAGTAAGAAAGAAGTAAGAAAGAAGTAAGAAAGAAGAAAGAAGAAAGAAAGAAGTAAGAAAGAAGTTAGAAAGAAGTAAGAAAGAAGTAAGAAAGAAGTAAGAAAAAAGTAAGAAAGAAGTAAGAAAGAAGTAACAAAGAAAGAAGAAAGAAGTAAGAAAGAAGAAAGAAGTATGAAAGAAGTAAGAAAGAAGTAAGAAAGAAGTAAGAAAGGGGTAAGAAAGAAAGAAGAGAGAAAGAAGAAAGAAAGAAGTATGAAAGAAGTAAGAAAGAAGAAAAAAGAAGAAAGAAAGAAGTAAGAAAGAAGTATGAAAGAAGTAAGAAAGAAGTAAGAAAGAAGTAAGAGAGAAGTAAGAAAGAAGTAAGAAAGAAGTAAGAAAGAAGTAAGAAAGAAGTAAGAAAGGGGTAAGAAAGAAAGAAGAGAGAAAGAAGAAAGAAAGAAGTATGAAAGAAGTAAGAAAGAAGAAAAAAGAAGAAAGAAAGAAGTAAGAAAGAAGTATGAAAGAAGTAAGAAAGAAAGAAGAAAGAATTAAGAAAGAATTAAGAAAGAAGTAAGAAAGAAGTAAGAAAGAAGTAAGAAAGAAGTTAGAAAGAAGTAAGATAGAGGTAAGAAAGAAGTAGGAAAGAAGTAAGAAAGAAGTAAGAAAGAAGTAAGAAAGAAGTAAGAAAGAAGAAAGAAAGAAGTATGAGAGAAGTAAGAAAGAAAGAAGTAAGAAAGAAGTAAGAAAGAAGTAAGAAAGAAGTTAGAAAGAAGCAAGAAAAAGTAAGAAAGAAGTTAGAAAGAAGTAAGAAAGAAGTAAGAAAGAAGTTAGAAATAAGTAAGAAAGAAGTAAGAAAGAAGTAAGAAAGAAGTAAGAAAGAAGTAAGAAAGAAGAAAAAATAAGTTAGAAAGAAGTAAGAAAGAAGTAAGAAAGAAGTAAGAAAGAAGAAATGAAGAAGTAAGAAAGAAAGAAGAAAGAAGTAAGAAAGAAGTAAGAAAGAAGTAGGAAAGAAGTAAGAAAGAAGAAAAAAGAAGTTAGAAAGAAGTAAGAAAGAAGTAAGAAAGAAGTAAGAAAGAAGAAATAAAGAAGTAAGAAAGAAAGAAGAAAGAAGTAAGAAAGAAGTAAGAAAGAAGTAAGAAAGAAGTAAGAAGGAATGAAGAAAGAAGTAAGAAAGAAGTAGGAAAGAAGTTAGAAAGAAGTAAGAAATAAGTAAGAAAGAAGTAAGAAAAAAGTAAGAAAGAAGTAAGAAAGAAGTAAGAAAGAAAGAAGAAAGAAGTAAGAAAGAAGAAAGAAGTATGAAAGAAGTAAGAAAGAAGTAAGAAAGAAAGAAGTAAGAAAGGAGTAAGAAAGAAGTAAAAAGGAATGAAGAAAGAAGTAAGAAAGAAGTAAGAAAGAAGTAAGAAAGAAGTAAGAAGGAAAGAAGAAAGAAGTAAGAAAGAAGTAAGAAAGAATTAAGAAAGGAGAAAGAAAGAAGTAAGAAAGAAGAAAAAAGAAGAAAGAAAGAAGTAAGAAAGAAGTATGAAAGAAGTAAGAAAGAAGAAAAAAAGAAGTAAGAAAGAAGTAAGAAAGAAGTAAGAAAGAAGTAAGAAGGAATGAAGAAACAAGTAAGAAAGAAGTAAGAAAGAAGTAAGAAAGAAGTGAGAAAGAAGTAAGAAAGAAAGAAGAAAGAAAGAAGAAAGAAGTAAGAAAGAAGTAAGAAAGAAGTAAGAAAGAAGAAAGAAAGAAGAAAGAAAGAAGAAAGAAAGAAGAAAGAAGTAAGAAAGAAGTAAGAAAGAAGAAAGAAAGATAGAAGAAAGAAGTAACAATGAAGTAAGAAAGAAGTAAGAAAGAAGTAAGAAAGAAGTAAGAAAGAAGTAAGAAGGAATGAAGAAAGAAACAAGAAAGAAAGAAGAAAGAAGAAAGAAAGAAGTAAGAAAGAAGAAAGAAAGAAGTAAGAAAGAAGTAAGAAAGAAGTAAGAAAGAAGAAAGAAAGAAGAAAGAAGTAAGAAAGAAGTAATAAAGAAGCAAGAAAGAAGTAAGAAAGAAGAAAGAAAGAATTAAGAAAGAAGAAAGAAAGAAGTAAAATAGAAGAAAGCTAGAAGTAAGAAAGATGTAAGAAAGAAAGAAGAAAGAAGTAAGAAAGAAGTAAGAAAGAAGAAAAAAGAAGTTAAAATGAAGTAAGAAAGAAGTAAGAAAGGAGTAAGAAAGAAGAAAGAAAGAAGTAAGAAAGAAGTAAGAAAGAATTAAGAAAGAAGTAAGAAAGAAGTAAGAAAGAAGTAAGAAATGAGTAAGAAAGAAGTAAGAAAGAAGTAAGAAAGAAGTAAGAAAGAAGAAAGAAAGAAGTAAGAAAGAAGAAAAAAAGAAGTAAGAAAGAAGTAAGAAAGAATGAAGAAAGAAGTAAGAAAGAAGAAAGAAAGAAGTAAGAAAGAAGTAAGAAAGAAGTACGAAAGAAGTAAGAAAGAAGTAAGAAAGAAAGAAGTAAGAAAGAAAGAAGTAAGAAAGAAGTAAGAAAGAAGAAAGAAGTAAGAAAGAAGTAAGAAAGAAGTAAGAAAGAAAGAAGTAAGAAAGAAAGAAGTAAGAAAGAAGTAAGAAAGAAGAAAGAAGTAAGAAAGAAGTAAGAAAGAAGTAAGAAAGAAGTAAGAAAGAAGAAAAAAGAAGTTAGAAAGAAGTAATAAAGAAGTAAGAAAGAAGTAAGAAAGAAAGAAGTAAGAAAGAAGTAAGAAAGAAGTAAGAAAGAAGAAAGAAAGAAGTAAGAAGGAATGAAGAAAGAAGTAAGAAAGAAGAAAGAAAGAAGTATGAAAGAAGTAAGAAAGAGGTAAGAAAGAAAGAAGTAAGAACGAAGTAAGAACGAAGTAAGAAAGAAGTAAGAAAGAAGTAAGAAAGAAGTTAGAAAGAAGTAAGAAAGAAGTAAGAAAGAAGTAAGAAAGAAGAAAGAAGAAAGAAAGAAGTAAGAAAGAAGTAAGAAAGATGTAAGAAAGAAGTAAGAAGGAAAGAAGAAAGAAGTAAGAAAGAAGAAAGAAAGAAGTAAGAAAGAAGAAAAAAAGAAGTAAGAAAGAAGTAAGAAAGAATGAAGAAAGAAGTAAGAAAGAAGTAGGAAAGAAGTTAAAATGAAGTAAGAAAGAAGTAAGAAAGGAGTAAGAAAGAAGATAGAAAGAAGTAAGAAAGAAGTAAGAAAGAATTAAGAAAGAAGTAAGAAAGAAGTAAGAAAGAATTAAGAAAGAAGTAAGAAAGAAGTAAGAAAGAAGTAAGAAAGAAGTAAGAAAGAAATAAGAAAGAAGTAAGAAAGAAAGAAGAAAGAAGTAAGAAAGAAGTAAGAAAGAAGTAAGAAAGAAGTAAGAAAGAAGAAAAAAGAAGTTAGAAAGAAGTAATAAAGAAGTAAGAAAGAAGTAAGAAAGAAAGAAGTAATAAAGAAGTAAGAAAGAAGTAAGAAAGAAGAAAGAAAGAAGTAAGAAGGAATTAAGAAAGAAGTAAGAAAGAAGAAAGAAAGAAGTATGAAAGAAGTAAGAAAGAGGTAGGAAAAAAGAAGTAAGAACGAAGTAAGAACGAAGTAAGAAAGAAGTAAGAAAGAAGTAAGAAAGAAGTTAGAAAGAAGCAAGAAAGAAGTAAGGAAGAAGTAAGAAAGAAGAAAGAAGAAAGAAAGAAGTAAGAAAGAAGTAAGAAAGAAGTAAGAAGGAAAGAAGAAAAAAGTAAGAAAGAAGAAAGAAAGAAGTATGAAAGAAGTAAGAAAGAAGTAAGAAAGAAAGAAGTAAGAAAGAAAGAAGTAAGAACGAAGTAAGATAGAAGTAAGAAAGAAGTAAGAAAGAAGTAAGAAAGAAGTTAGAAAGAAGTAAGAAAGAAGTAAGAAAGAAGTAAGAAAGAAGAAAGAAGAAAGAAAGAAGTAAGAAAGAAGTAAGAAAGAAGTAAGAAAGAAGTAAGAAGGAATGAAGAAAGAAGTAAGAAAGAAGTAGGAAAGAAGTTAGAAAGAAGTAAGAAAGAAGTAAGAAAGAAGTAAGAAAAAAGTAAGAAAGAAGTAAGAAAGAAGTAACAAAGAAAGAAGAAAGAAGTAAGAAAGAAGAAAGAAGTATGAAAGAAGTAAGAAAGAAGTAAGAAAGAAGTAAGAAAGGGGTAAGAAAGAAAGAAGAGAGAAAGAAGAAAGAAAGAAGTATGAAAGAAGTAAGAAAGAAGAAAAAAGAAGAAAGAAAGAAGTAAGAAAGAAGTATGAAAGAAGTAAGAAAGAAGTAAGAAAGAAGTAAGAGAGAAGTAAGAAAGAAGTAAGAAAGAAGTAAGAAAGAAGTAAGAAAGAAGTAAGAAAGGGGTAAGAAAGAAAGAAGAGAGAAAGAAGAAAGAAAGAAGTATGAAAGAAGTAAGAAAGAAGAAAAAAGAAGAAAGAAAGAAGTAAGAAAGAAGTATGAAAGAAGTAAGAAAGAAGTAAGAAAGAAGTAAGAGAGAAGTAAGAAAGAAGTAAGAAGTAAGAAAGAAGTAAGAAAGAAGTAAGAAAGAAGTAAGAAAGAAGTAAGAAAGAAGAAAGAAAGAAGTAAGAAAGAAGAAAAAAAGAAATAAGAAAGAAGTAAGAAAGAAAGAAGAAAGAAGCAAGAAAGAAGAAAGAAAGAATAAAGAAGTAAGAAAGAAGTACGAAAGAAGTAAGAAAAAAGTAAGAAAGAAAGAAGTAAGAAAGAAGTAAGAAAGAAGTAAGAAAGAAGAAAGAAAGGAGTAAGAAAGAAGAAAGAAAGAAGTAAGAAAGAAGTAAGAAAGAATTAAGAAAGAAGTAAGAAAGAAGTAAGAAAGAAGTAAGAAAGAAGTAAGAAAGAGGTAGGAAAGAAGTTAGAAAGAAGTAAGAAAGAAGTAAGAAAGAAGTAAGAAAAAAGTAAGAAAGAAGTAAGAAAGAAGTAAGAAAGAAAGAAGAAAGAAGTAAGAAAGAAGAAAGCAGTATGAAAGAAGTAAGAAAGAAGTAAGAAAGAAAGAAGTAAGAAAGGAGTAAGAAAGAAGTAAAAAGGAATGAAGAAAGAAGTAAGAAAGAAGTAAGAAAGAAGTAAGAAAGAAGTAAGAAAGAAGTAAGAAAGAAGTAAGAAAGAAGTAAGAAAGAAGTAAGAAAGAAAGAAGAAAGAAGTAAGAAAGAAGTAAGAAAGAAGTAAGAAAGAAGTGAGAAAAAAGTAAGAAAGAAAGAAGAAAGAAAGAAGAAAGAAGTAAGAAAGAAGTAAGAAAGAAGTAAGAAAGAAGAAAGAAAGAAGAAAGAAAGAAGAAAGAAAGAAGAAAGAAGTAAGAAAGAAGTAAGAAAGAAGTAAGAAAGAAGTAAGAAAGAAGAAAAAAGAAGTTAGAAAGACGTAAGAAAGAAGAAAGAAAGAAGTAAGAAAGAAGAAAAAAAGAAGTAAGAAAGAAGAAAGAAAGATAGAAGAAAGAAGTAAGAATGAAGTAAGAAAGAAGTAAGAAAGAAGAAAGAAGTAAGAAAGAAGTAAGAATGAAGTAAGAAAGAAGTAAGAAAGAAGAAAGAAAGAAGAAAGAAGTAAGAAAGAAGTAAAAAAGAAGCAAGAAAGAAGTAAGAAAGAAGAAAGAAAGAATTAAGAAAGAAGATAGAAAGAAGTAAAATAGAAGAAATTTAGAAGTAAGAAAGATGTAAGAAAGAAAGAAGAAAGAAGTAAGAAAGAAGTAAGAAAGAAGAAAAAAGAAGTTAGAATGAAGTAAGAAAAAAGTAAGAAAGAAGTAAGAAAGAAGAAAGAAAGA
The DNA here is from genome assembly GCF_036013475.1 of Columba livia. NCBI lineage: Eukaryota > Metazoa > Chordata > Aves > Columbiformes > Columbidae > Columba > Columba livia. Next base: position 399,250 of record NW_027043063.1, read on the forward strand.
AGTAAGAAAGAAGTAAGAAAGAATTAAGAAAGAAGTAATAAAGAAGTAAGAAAGAAGTAAGAAAGAAGTAAGAAAGAAGTAAGAAAGAAGAAAGAAAGAAGTAAGAAAGAAGAAAAAAAGAAGTAAGAAAGAAGTAAGAAAGAATGAAGAAAGAAGTAAGAAAGAAGAAAGAAAGAAGTAAGAAAGAAGTAAGAAAGAAGTAAGAAAGAAAGAAGTAAGAAAGAAGTAAGAAAGAAGTAAGAAAGAAGAAAGAAGTAAGAAAGAAGTAAGAAAGAAGTAAGAAAGAAATAAGAAAGAAGTAAGAAAGAAAGAAGAAAGAAGTAAGAACGAAGTAAGAAAGAAGTAAGAACGAAGTAAGAAAGAAGAAAAAAGAAGTTAGAAAGAAGTAATAAAGAAGTAAGAAAGAAGTAAGAAAGAAAGAAGTAAGAAAGAAGTAAGAAAGAAGAAAGAAAGAAGTAAGAAGGAATGAAGAAAGAATTAAGAAAGAAGAAAGAAAGAAGTATGAAAGAAGTAAGAAAGAAGTAAGAAAGAAAGAAGTAAGAACGAAGTAAGAACGAAGTAAGAAAGAAGTAAGAAAGAAGTAAGAAAGAAGTTAGAAAGAAGTAAGAAAGAAGTAAGAAAGAAGTAAGAAAGAAGAAAGAAGAAAGAAAGAAGTAAGAAAGAAGTAAGAAAGAAGTAAGAAAGAAGTAAGAAGGAAAGAAGAAAGAAGTAAGAAAGAAGAAAGAAAGAAGTATGAAAGAAGTAAGAAAGAAGTAAGAAAGAAAGAAGTAAGAACGAAGTAAGAAAGAAGTAAGAAAGAAGTAAGAAATAAGTAAGAAAGAAGTAAGAAAGAAGTAAGAAAGAAGTAAGAAAGAAGTAAGAAAGAAGAAAGAAGAAAGAAAGAAGTAAGAAAGAAGTAAGAAAGAAGTAAGAAGGAATGAAGAAAGAAGAAAGAAAGAAGTAGGAAAGAAGTTAGAAAGAAGTAAGAAAGAAGTAAGAAAGAAGTAAGAAAAAAGTAAGAAAGAAGTAAGAAAGAAGTAACAAAGAAAGAAGAAAGAAGTAAGAAAGAAGAAAGAAGTATGAAAGAAGTAAGAAAGAAGTAAGAAAGAAAGAAGTAAGAAAGAAGTAAGAAAGAAGTAAGAAAGAAGTTAGAAAGAAGTAAGAAAGAAGTAAGAAAGAAGTTAGAAGTAAGAAAGAAGTAAGAAAGAAGTAAGAAAGAAGTAAGAAAGAAGTAAGAAAGAGGTAAGAAAGAAAGAAGAAAGAAAGAAGAAAGAAAGAAGTAAGAAAGAAGTAAGAAAGAAGAAAAAAGAAGAAAGAAAGAAGTAAGAAAGAAGTATGAAAGAAGTAAGAAAGAAGAAAAAAAGAAGTAAGAAAGAAGTAAGAAAGAAGTAAGAAAGAAGTAAGAAAGAAGTAAGAAAGAAGTAAGAAAGAAGTAAGAAATAAGTAAGAAAGAAGTAAGAAAGAAGTAAGAAAGAAGCAAGAAAGAAGTAAGAAAGAAGAAAGAAAGAATTAAGATGAAGAAAGAAAGAAGTAAAATAGAAGAAAGTTAGAAGTAAGAAAGATGTAAGAAAGAAAGAAGAAAGAAGTAAGAAAGAAGTAAGAAAGAAGAAAAAAGAAGTTAGAATGAAGTAAGAAAGAAGTAAGAAAGGAGTAAGAAAGAAGAAAGAAAGAAGTAAGAAAGAAGTAAGAAAGAATTAAGAAAGAAGTAAGAAAGAAGTAAGAAAGAAGTAAGAAAGAAGTAAGAAAGAAGTAAGAAAGAAGAAAGAAAAAAGTAAGAAAGAAGAAAAAAAGAAGTAAGAAAGAAGTAAGAAAGAATGAAGAAAGAAGTAAGAAAGAAGAAAGAAAGAAGTAAGAAAGAAGTACGAAAGAAGGAAGAAAGAAGTAAGAAAGAAAGAAGTAAGAAAGAAGTAAGAAAGAAGTAAGAAAGAAGAAAGAAGTAAGAAAGAAGTAAGAAAGAAGTAAGAAAGAAATAAGAAAGAAGTAAGAAAGAAGTAGGAAAGAAGTTAGAAAGAAGTAAGAAAGTAAGAAGAAAGAAGTAAGAAAAAAGTAAGAAAGAAGTAAGAAAGAAGTAACAAAGAAAGAAGAAAGAAGTAAGAAAGAAGAAAGAAGTATGAAAGAAGTAAGAAAGAAGTAAGAAAGAAAGAAGTAAGAAAGAAGTAAGAAAGAAGTAAGAAAGAAGTTAGAAAGAAGTAAGAAAGAATTAAGAAAGAAGTTAGAAGTAAGAAAGAAGTAAGAAAGAAGTAGAGAAAAAAGTAAGAAAGAAGTAAGAAAGAGGTAAGAAAGAAAGAAGAAAGAAAGAAGAAAGAAAGACCTAAGAAAGAAGTAAGAAAGAAGAAAAAAGAAGAAAGAAAGAAGTAAGAAAGAAGTATGAAAGAAGTAAGAAAGAAGAAAAAAAGAAGTAAGAAAGAAGTAAGAAAGAAGTAAGAAAGAAGTAAGAAAGAAGTAAGAAAGAAGTAAGAAAGAAGTAAGAAAGAAGAAAGAAAGAAGTAAGAAAGAAGAAAAAAAGAAGAAAGAAAGAAGTAAGAAAGAAGTATGAAAGAAGTAAGAAAGAAGAAAAAAAGAAGTAAGAAAGAAGTAAGAAAGAAGTAAGAAAGAAGTAAGAAAGAAGTAAGAAAGAAGTAAGAAAGAAGTAAGAAAGAAGAAAGAAAGAAGTAAGAAAGAAGAAAAAAAGAAGTAAGAAAGAATTAAGAAAGAAAGAAGAAAGAAGTAAGAAAGAAGAAAGAAAGAAGAAAGAAGTACGAAAGAAGTACGAAAGAAGTAAGAAAGAAGTAAGAAAGAAAGAAGTAAGAAAGAAGTAAGAAAGAAGTAAGAAAGAAGAAAGAAGTAAGAAAGAAGTAAGAAAGAAGTAAGAAAGAAAGAAGTAAGAAAGAAGTAAGAAAGAAGAAAGAAGAAAGAAAGAAGTAAGAAAGAAGTAAGAAAGAAGTAAGAAGGAATGAAGAAAGAAGTAAGAAAGAAGTAGGAAAGAAGTTAGAAAGAAGTAAGAAAGAAGTAAGAAAGAAGTAAGAAAAAAGTAAGAAAGAAGTAAGAAAGAAGTAACAAAGAAAGAAGAAAGAAGTAAGAAAGAAGAAAGAAGTATGAAATAAGTAAGAAAGAAGTAAGAAAGAAAGAAGTAAGAAAGAAGTAAGAAAGAAGTAAGAAAGAAGTTAGAAAGAAGTAAGAAAGAAGTAAGAAAGAAGTTAGAAGTAAGAAAGAAGTAAGAAAGAAGTAAGAAAGAAGTAAGAAAGAAGTAAGAAAGAGGTAAGAAAGAAAGAAGAAAGAAAGAAGAAAGAAAGAAGTAAGAAAGAAGTAAGAAAGAAGAAAAAAGAAGAAAGAAAGAAGTAAGAAAGAAGTATGAAAGAAGTAAGAAAGAAGAAAAAAAGAAGTAAGAAAGAAGTAAGAAAGAAGTAAGAAAGAAGTAAGAAAGAAGTAAGAAAGAAGTAAGAAATAAGTAAGAAAGAAGTAAGAAAGAAGTAAGAAAGAAGAAAGAAAGAAGTAAGAAAGAAGAAAAAAGAAGTAAGAAAGAAGTAAGAAAGAAAGAAGAAATAAGTAAGAAAGAAGAAAGAAGAAAGAAGTAAGAAAGAAGTACGAAAGAAGTAAGAAAGAAGTAAGAAAGAAAGGAGTAAGAAAGAAGTAAGAAAGAAGTAAGAAAGAAGAAAGAAAGGAGTAAGAAAGAAGAAAGAAAGAAGTAAGAAAGAAGTAAGAAAGAATTAAGAAAGAAGTAAGAAAGAAGTAAGAAAGAAGTAAGAAAGAGGTAAGAAAGAAGAAAGAAAGAAGAAAGAAAGAAGAAAGAAAGAAGAAAGAAGTAAGAAAGAAGTAAGAAAGAAGTAAGAAAGAAGAAAAAAGAAGTTAGAAAGAAGTAAGAAAGAAGAAAGAAAGAAGTAAGAAAGAAGAAAAAAAGAAGTAAGAAAGAAGAAAGAAAGAAGAAAGAAGTAAGAATGAAGTAAGAAAGAAGTAAGAAAGAAGAAAGAAAGAAGTAAGAAAGAAGTAAGAAAGAAGTAAGAAAGAAGAAAGAAAGAAGAAAGAAGTAAGAAAGAAGTAATAAAGAAGCAAGAAAGAAGTAAGAAAGAAGAAAGAAAGAATTAAGATGAAGAAAGAAAGAAGTAAAATAGAAGAAAGTTAGAAGTAAGAAAGATGTAAGAAAGAAAGAAGAAAGAAGTAAGAAAGAAGTAAGAAAGAAGAAAAAAGAAGTTAGAATGAAGTAAGAAAGAAGTAAGAAAGGAGTAAGAAAGAAGAAAGAAAGAAGTAAGAAAGAAGTAAGAAAGAATTAAGAAAGAAGTAAGAAAGAAGTAAGAAAGAAGTAAGAAAGAAGTAAGAAAGAAGTAAGAAAGAAGAAAGAAAAAAGTAAGAAAGAAGAAAAAAAGAAGTAAGAAAGAAGTAAGAAAGAAAGAAGAAAGAAGTAAGAAAGAAGTAAGAAAGAAGTAAGAAAGAAGTACGAAAGAAGTAAGAAAGAAGAAAAAAGAAGTTAGAAAGAAGTAATAAAGAAGTAAGAAAGAAAGAAGTAAGAAAGAAGTAAGAAAGAAGAAAGAAAGAAGTAAGAAGGAATGAAGAAAGAAGTAAGAAAGAAGAAAGAAAGAAGTATGAAAGAAGTAAGAAAGAAGTAAGAAAGAAAGAAGTAAGAACGAAGTAAGAACGAAGTAAGAACGAAGTAAGAAAGAAGTAAGAAAGAAGTAAGAAAGAAGTAAGAAAGAAGTTAGAAAGAAGTAAGAAAGAAGTAAGAAAGAAGTAAGAAAGAAGAAAGAAGAAAGAAAGAAGTAAGAAAGAAGTAAGAAAGAAGTAAGAAAGAAGTAAGAAAGAAGTAAGAAGGAATGAAGAAAGAAGTAAGAAAGAAGTAGGAAAGAAGTTAGAAAGAAGTAAGAAAGAAGTAAGAAAGAAGTAAGAAAAAAGTAAGAAAGAAGTAAGAAAGAAGTAACAAAGAAAGAAGTAAGAAAGAAGAAAGAAGTATGAAAGAAGTAAGAAAGAAGTAAGAAAGAAAGAAGTAAGAAAGAAGTAAGAAAGAAGTAAGAAAGAAGTTAGAAAGAAGTAAGAAAGAATTAAGAAAGAAGTTAGAAGTAAGAAAGAAGTAAGAAAGAAGTAGAGAAAAAAGTAAGAAAGAAGTAAGAAAGAGGTAAGAAAGAAAGAAGAAAGAAAGAAGAAAGAAAGACCTAAGAAAGAAGAAAGAAGAAAAAAGAAGAAAGAAAGAAGTAAGAAAGAAGTATGAAAGAAGTAAGAAAGAAAAAAAAAGAAGTAAGAAAGAAGTAAGAAAGAAGTAAGAAAGAAGTAAGAAAGAAGTAAGAAAGAAGTAAGAAAGAAGTAAGAAAGAAGAAAGAAAGAAGTAAGAGAGAAGAAAAAAAGAAGTAAGAAAGAATTAAGAAAGAAAGAAGAAAGAAGTAAGAAAGAAGAAAGAAAGAAGAAAGAAGTAAGAAAGAAGTACGAAAGAAGTAAGAAAGAAGTAAGAAAGGAAGAAGTAAGAAAGAAGTAAGAAAGAAGTAAGAAAGAAGAAAGAAGTAAGAAAGAAGAAAGAAGAAAGAAAGAAGTAAGAAAGGAGTAAGAAAGAAGAAAGAAAGAAGTAAGAAAGAAGTAAGAAAGAATTAAGAAAGAAGTAAGAAGGAATGAAGAAAGAAGTAAGAAAGAAGTAGGAAAGAAGTTAGAAAGAAGTAAGAAAGAAGTAAGAAAAAAGTAAGAAAGAAGAAAAAAAGAAGTAAGAAGGAAGTAAGAAAGAAAGAAGAAAGAAGTAAGAAAGAAGTAAGAAAGAAGTAAGAAAGAAGTAAGAAAGAAGAAAAAAGAAGTTAGAATGAAGTAAGAAAGAAGTAAGAAAGGAGTAAGAAAGAAGAAAGAAAGAAGTAAGAAAGAAGTAAGAAAGAATTAAGAAAGAAGTAAGAAAGAAGTAAGAAAGAAGTAAGAAAGAAGTAAGAAAGAAGAAAGAAAGAAGAAAGAAGTAAGAAAGAAGTAATAAAGAAGTAAGAAAGAAGTAAGAAAGAAGTAAGAAAGAGGTAAGAAAGAAAGAAGAAAGAAAGAAGAAAGAAAGAAGTAAGAAAGAAGTAAGAAAGAAGAAAAAGAAGAAAGAAAGAAGTAAGAAAGAAGTATGAAAGAAGTAAGAAAGAAGAAAAAAAGAAGTAAGAAAGAAGTAAGAAAGAAGTAAGAAAGAAGTAAGAAAGAAGTAAGAAAGAAGTAAGAAAGAAGTAAGAAATAAGTAAGAAAGAAGTAAGAAAGAAGTAAGAAAGAAGAAAGAAAGAAGTAAGAAAGAAGAAAAAAAGAAGTAAGAAAGAAGTAAGAAAGAAAGAAGAAAGAAGTAAGAAAGAAGAAAGAAGAAAGAAGTAAGAAAGAAGTACGAAAGAAGTAAGAAAGAAGTAAGAAAGAAAGGAGTAAGAAAGAAGTAAGAAAGAAGTAAGAAAGAAGAAAGAAAGGAGTAAGAAAGAAGAAAGAAAGAAGTAAGAAAGAAGTAAGAAAGAATTAAGAAAGAAGTAAGAAAGAAGTAAGAAAGAAGTAAGAAAGAGGTAAGAAAGAAGAAAGAAAGAAGAAAGAAAGAAGAAAGAAAGAAGAAAGAAGTAAGAAAGAAGTAAGAAAGAAGTAAGAAAGAAGAAAAAAGAAGTTAGAAAGAAGTAAGAAAGAAGAAAGAAAGAAGTAAGAAAGAAGAAAAAAAGAAGTAAGAAAGAAGAAAGAAAGAAGAAAGAAGTAAGAATGAAGTAAGAAAGAAGTAAGAAAGAAGAAAGAAAGAAGTAAGAAAGAAGTAAGAAAGAATTAAGAAAGAAGAAAGAAAGAAGAAAGAAGTAAGAAAGAAGTAATAAAGAAGCAAGAAAGAAGTAAGAAAGAAGAAAGAAAGAATTAAGATGAAGAAAGAAAGAAGTAAAATAGAAGAAAGTTAGAAGTAAGAAAGATGTAAGAAAGAAAGAAGAAAGAAGTAAGAAAGAAGTAAGAAAGAAGAAAAAAGAAGTTAGAATGAAGTAAGAAAGAAGTAAGAAAGGAGTAAGAAAGAAGAAAGAAAGAAGTAAGAAAGAAGTAAGAAAGAATTAAGAAAGAAGTAAGAAAGAAGTAAGAAAGAAGTAAGAAAGAAGTAAGAAAGAAGTAAGAAAGAAGAAAGAAAAAAGTAAGAAAGAAGAAAAAAAGAAGTAAGAAAGAAGTAAGAAAGAATGAAGAAAGAAGTAAGAAAGAAGAAAGAAAGAAGTAAGAAAGAAGTACGAAAGAAGGAAGAAAGAAGTAAGAAAGAAAGAAGTAAGAAAGAAGTAAGAAAGAAGTAAGAAAGAAGAAAGAAGTAAGAAAGAAGTAAGAAAGAAGTAAGAAAGAAATAAGAAAGAAGTAAGAAAGAATGAAGAAAGAAGTAAGAAAGAAGAAAGAAAGAAGAAAGAAAGAAGTATGAAAGAAGTAAGAAAGAAGTAAGAAAGAAAGAAGTAAGAACGAAGTAAGAAAGAAGTAAGAAAGAAGTAAGAAAGAAGTAAGAAAGAAGTTAGAAAGAAGAAAGAAGAAAGAAAGAAGTAAGAAAGAAGTAAGAAAGAAGTAAGAAGGAATGAAGAAAGAAGTAAGAAAGAAGTAGGAAATAAGTTAGAAAGAAGTAAGAAAGAAAGAAGTAAGAAAGAAGTAAGAAAGAAGTAAGAAAGAAGTAAGAAAGAAGTAACAAAGAAAGAAGAAAGAAGTAAGAAAGAAGAAAGAAGTATGAAAGAAGTAAGAAAGAAGTAAGAAAGAAAGAAGTAAGAAAGAAGTAAGAAAGAAGTAAGAAAGAAGTTAGAAAGAAGTAAGAAAGTATTAAGAAAGAAGTTAGAAGTAAGAAAGAAGTAAGAAAGAAGTAGAGAAAAAAGTAAGAAAGAAGTAAGAAAGAGGTAAGAAAGAAAGAAGAAAGAAAGAAGAAAGAAAGACCTAAGAAAGAAGTAAGAAAGAAGAAAAAAGAAGAAAGAAAGAAGTAAGAAAGAAGTATGAAAGAAGTAAGAAAGAAGAAAAAAAGAAGTAAGAAAGAAGTAAGAAAGAAGTAAGAAAGAAGTAAGAAAGAAGTAAGAAAGAAGTAAGAAAGAAGTAAGAAAGAAGAAAGAAAGAAGTAAGAAAGAAGAAAAAAAGAAGTAAGAAAGAATTAAGAAAGAAAGAAGAAAGAAGTAAGAAAGAAGAAAGAAGGAAGAAAGAAGTACGAAAGAAGTACGAAAGAAGTAAGAAAGAAGTAAGAAAGAAAGAAGTAAGAAAGAAGTAAGAAAGAAGTAAGAAAGAAGAAAGAAGTAAGAAAGAAGTAAGAAAGAAGTAAGAAAGAAAGAAGTAAGAAAGAAGTAAGAAAGAAGAAAGAAGAAAGAAAGAAGTAAGAAAGAAGTAAGAAAGAAGTAAGAAGGAATGAAGAAAGAAGTAAGAAAGAAGTAGGAAAGAAGTTAGAAAGAAGTAAGAAAGAAGTAAGAAAGAAGTAAGAAAGAAGTAAGAAAGAAGTAAGAAAGAAGTAAGAAAGAAGTAAGAAAGAAGTAAGAAAGAGGTAAGAAAGAAAGAAGAAAGAAAGAAGAAAGAAAGAAGTAAGAAAGAAGTAAGAAAGAAGAAAAAAGAAGAAAGAAAGAAGTAAGAAAGAAGTATGAAAGAAGTAAGAAAGAAGAAAAAAAGAAGTAAGAAAGAAGTAAGAAAGAAGTAAGAAAGAAGTAAGAAAGAAGTAAGAAAGAAGTAAGAAATAAGTAAGAAAGAAGTAAGAAAGAAGTAAGAAAGAAGAAAGAAAGAAGTAAGAAAGAAGAAAAAAAGAAGTAAGAAAGAAGTAAGAAAGAAAGAAGAAATAAGTAAGAAAGAAGAAAGAAGAAAGAAGTAAGAAAGAAGTACGAAAGAAGTAAGAAAGAAGTAAGAAAGAAAGGAGTAAGAAAGAAGTAAGAAAGAAGTAAGAAAGAAGAAAGAAAGGAGTAAGAAAGAAGAAAGAAAGAAGTAAGAAAGAAGTAAGAAAGAATTAAGAAAGAAGTAAGAAAGAAGTAAGAAAGAAGTAAGAAAGAGGTAAGAAAGAAGAAAGAAAGAAGAAAGAAAGAAGAAAGAAAGAAGAAAGAAGTAAGAAAGAAGTAAGAAAGAAGTAAGAAAGAAGAAAAAAGAAGTTAGAAAGAAGTAAGAAAGAAGAAAGAAAGAAGTAAGAAAGAAGAAAAAAAGAAGTAAGAAAGAAGAAAGAAAGAAGAAAGAAGTAAGAATGAAGTAAGAAAGAAGTAAGAAAGAAGAAAGAAAGAAGTAAGAAAGAAGTAAGAAAGAAGTAAGAAAGAAGAAAGAAAGAAGAAAGAAGTAAGAAAGAAGTAATAAAGAAGCAAGAAAGAAGTAAGAAAAAAGAAAGAAAGAATTAAGATGAAGAAAGAAAGAAGTAAAATAGAAGAAAGTTAGAAGTAAGAAAGATGTAAGAAAGAAAGAAGAAAGAAGTAAGAAAGAAGTAAGAAAGAAGAAAAAAGAAGTTAGAATGAAGTAAGAAAGAAGTAAGAAAGGAGTAAGAAAGAAGAAAGAAAGAAGTAAGAAAGAAGTAAGAAAGAATTAAGAAAGAAGTAAGAAAGAAGTAAGAAAGAAGTAAGAAAGAAGTAAGAAAGAAGTAAGAAAGAAGAAAGAAAAAAGTAAGAAAGAAGAAAAAAAGAAGTAAGAAAGAAGTAAGAAAGAAAGAAGAAAGAAGTAAGAAAGAAGTAAGAAAGAAGTAAGAAAGAAGTACGAAAGAAGTAAGAAAGAAGAAAAAAGAAGTTAGAAAGAAGTAATAAAGAAGTAAGAAAGAAAGAAGTAAGAAAGAAGTAAGAAAGAAGAAAGAAAGAAGTAAGAAGGAATGAAGAAAGAAGTAAGAAAGAAGAAAGAAAGAAGTATGAAAGAAGTAAGAAAGAAGTAAGAAAGAAAGAAGTAAGAACGAAGTAAGAACGAAGTAAGAACGAAGTAAGAAAGAAGTAAGAAAGAAGTAAGAAAGAAGTAAGAAAGAAGTTAGAAAGAAGTAAGAAAGAAGTAAGAAAGAAGTAAGAAAGAAGAAAGAAGAAAGAAAGAAGTAAGAAAGAAGTAAGAAAGAAGTAAGAAAGAAGTAAGAAGGAATGAAGAAAGAAGTAAGAAAGAAGTAGGAAAGAAGTTAGAAAGAAGTAAGAAAGAAGTAAGAAAGAAGTAAGAAAAAAGTAAGAAAGAAGTAAGAAAGAAGTAACAAAGAAAGAAGAAAGAAGTAAGAAAGAAGAAAGAAGTATGAAAGAAGTAAGAAAGAAGTAAGAAAGAAAGAAGTAAGAAAGAAGTAAGAAAGAAGTAAGAAAGAAGTTAGAAAGAAGTAAGAAAGAATTAAGAAAGAAGTTAGAAGTAAGAAAGAAGTAAGAAAGAAGTAGAGAAAAAAGTAAGAAAGAAGTAAGAAAGAGGTAAGAAAGAAAGAAGAAAGAAAGAAGAAAGAAAGACCTAAGAAAGAAGAAAGAAGAAAAAAGAAGAAAGAAAGAAGTAAGAAAGAAGTATGAAAGAAGTAAGAAAGAAAAAAAAAGAAGTAAGAAAGAAGTAAGAAAGAAGTAAGAAAGAAGTAAGAAAGAAGTAAGAAAGAAGTAAGAAAGAAGTAAGAAAGAAGAAAGAAAGAAGTAAGAGAGAAGAAAAAAAGAAGTAAGAAAGAATTAAGAAAGAAAGAAGAAAGAAGTAAGAAAGAAGAAAGAAAGAAGAAAGAAGTAAGAAAGAAGTACGAAAGAAGTAAGAAAGAAGTAAGAAAGGAAGAAGTAAGAAAGAAGTAAGAAAGAAGTAAGAAAGAAGAAAGAAGTAAGAAAGAAGAAAGAAGAAAGAAAGAAGTAAGAAAGGAGTAAGAAAGAAGAAAGAAAGAAGTAAGAAAGAAGTAAGAAAGAATTAAGAAAGAAGTAAGAAGGAATGAAGAAAGAAGTAAGAAAGAAGTAGGAAAGAAGTTAGAAAGAAGTAAGAAAGAAGTAAGAAAAAAGTAAGAAAGAAGAAAAAAAGAAGTAAGAAAGAAGTAAGAAAGAAAGAAGAAAGAAGTAAGAAAGAAGTAAGAAAGAAGTAAGAAAGAAGTAAGAAAGAAGAAAAAAGAAGTTAGAATGAAGTAAGAAAGAAGTAAGAAAGGAGTAAGAAAGAAGAAAGAAAGAAGTAAGAAAGAAGTAAGAAAGAATTAAGAAAGAAGTAAGAAAGAAGTAAGAAAGAAGTAAGAAAGAAGTAAGAAAGAAGTAAGAAAGAAGAAAGAAAGAAGAAAGAAGTAAGAAAGAAGTAATAAAGAAGTAAGAAAGAAGTAAGAAAGAAGTAAGAAAGAGGTAAGAAAGAAGAAAGAAAGAAGAAAGAAAGAAGAAAGAAGTAAGAAAGAAGTAAGAAAGAAGTAAGAAAGAAGTAAGAAAGAAGTAAGAAAGAAGTAAGAAAGAGGTAAGAAAGAAGAAAGAAAGAAGAAAGAAAGAAGAAAGAAAGAAGAAAGAAGTAAGAAAGAAGTAAGAAAGAAGTAAGAAAGAAGTAAGAAAGAAGAAAAAAGAAGTTAGAAAGAAGTAAGAAAGAAGAAAGAAAGAAGTAAGAAAGAAGAAAAAAAGAAGTAAGAAAGAAGAAAGAAAGAAGAAAGAAGTAAGAATGAAGTAAGAAAGAAGTAAGAAAGAAGAAAGAAAGAAGTAAGAAAGAAGTAAGAAAGAAGTAAGAAAGAAGTAATAAAGAAGTAAGAAAGAAGTAAGAAAGAAGTAAGAAAGAGGTAAGAAAGAAGAAAGAAAGAAGAAAGAAAGAAGAAAGAAAGAAGAAAGAAGTAAGAAAGAAGTAAGAAAGAAGTAAGAAAGAAGTAAGAAAGAAGTAAGAAAGAAGTAAGAAAGAAGTAAGAAAGAGGTAAGAAAGAAGAAAGAAAGAAGAAAGAAAGAAGAAAGAAAGAAGAAAGAAAGAAGAAAGAAGTAAGAAAGAAGTAAGAAAGAAGTAAGAAAGAAGAAAAAAGAAGTTAGAAAGAAGTAAGAAAGAAGAAAGAAAGAAGTAAGAAAGAAGAAAAAAAGAAGTAAGAAAGAAGAAAGAAAGAAGAAAGAAGTAAGAATGAAGTAAGAAAGAAGTAAGAAAGAAGAAAGAAAGAAGTAAGAAAGAAGTAAGAAAGAAGTAAGAAAGAAGAAAGAAAGAAGAAAGAAGTAAGAAAGAAGTAATAAAGAAGCAAGAAAGAAGTAAGAAAGAAGAAAGAAAGAATTAAGATGAAGAAAGAAAGAAGTAAAATAGAAGAAAGTTAGAAGTAAGAAAGATGTAAGAAAGAAAGAAGAAAGAAGTAAGAAAGAAGTAAGAAAGAAGAAAAAAGAAGTTAGAATGAAGTAAGAAAGAAGTAAGAAAGGAGTAAGAAAGAAGAAAGAAAGAAGTAAGAAAGAAGTAAGAAAGAATTAAGAAAGAAGTAAGAAAGAAGTAAGAAAGAAGTAAGAAAGAAGTAAGAAAGAAGTAAGAAAGAAGAAAGAAAAAAGTAAGAAAGAAGAAAAAAAGAAGTAAGAAAGAAGTAAGAAAGAATGAAGAAAGAAGTAAGAAAGAAGAAAGAAAGAAGTAAGAAAGAAGTAAGAAAGAAGTACGAAAGAAGGAAGAAAGAAGTAAGAAAGAAAGAAGTAAGAAAGAAGTAGGAAAGAAGTAAGAAAGAAGAAAGAAGTAAGAAAGAAGTAAGAAAGAAGTAAGAAAGAAATAAGAAAGAAATAAGAAAGAAGTAAGAAAGAAAGAAGAAAGAAGTAAGAAAGAAGTAAGAAAGAAGTAAGAAAGAAAGAAGTAAGAACGAAGTAAGAACGAAGTAAGAAAGAAGTAAGAAAGAAGTAAGAAAGAAGTTAGAAAGAAGTAAGAAAGAAGTAAGAAAGAAGAAAGAAGAAAGAAAGAAGTAAGAAAGAAGTAAGAAAGAAGTAAGAAAGAAGTAAGAAGGAAAGAAGAAAGAAGTAAGAAAGAAGAAAGAAAAAGTATGAAAGAAGTAAGAAAGAAGTAAGAAAGAAAGAAGTAAGAACGAAGTAAGAAAGAAGTAAGAAAGAAGTAAGAAAGAAGTAAGAAAGAAGTTAGAAAGAAGAAAGAAGAAAGAAAGAAGTAAGAAAGAAGTAAGAAAGAAGTAAGAAGGAATGAAGAAAGAAGTAAGAAAGAAGTAGGAAAGAAGTTAGAAAGAAGTAAGAAAGAAGTAAGAAAGAAGTAAGAAAAAAGTAAGAAAGAAGTAAGAAAGAAGTAACAAAGAAAGAAGAAAGAAGTAAGAAAGAAGAAAGAAGTATGAAAGAAGTAAGAAAGAAGTAAGAAAGAAAGAAGTAAGAAAGAAGTAAGAAAGAAGTAAGAAAGAAGTTAGAAAGAAGTAAGAAAGAAGTAAGAAAGAAGTTAGAAGTAAGAAAGAAGTAAGAAAGAAGTAAGAAAGAAGTAAGAAAGAAGTAAGAAAGAGGTAAGAAAGAGAGAAGAAAGAAAGAAGAAAGAAAGAAGTAAGAAAGAAGTAAGAAAGAAGAAAAAAGAAGAAAGAAAGAAGTAAGAAAGAAGTATGAAAGAAGTAAGAAAGAAGTAAGAAAGAAGTAAGAAATAAGTAAGAAAGAAGTAAGAAAGAAGTAAGAAAGAAGAAAGAAAGAAGTAAGAAAGAAGAAAAAAAGAAGTAAGAAAGAATTAAGAAAGAAAGAAGAAAGAAGTAAGAAAGAAGAAAGAAAGAAGAAAGAAGTAAGAAAGAAGTACGAAAGAAGTAAGAAAGAAGTAAGAAAGAAAGGAGTAAGAAAGAAGTAAGAAAGAAGTAAGAAAGAAGAAAGAAAGGAGTAAGAAAGAAGAAAGAAAGAAGTAAGAAAGAAGTAAGAAAGAATTAAGAAAGAAGTAAGAAAGAAGTAAGAAAGAAGTAAGAAAGAGGTAAGAAAGAAGAAAGAAAGAAGAAAGAAAGAAGAAAGAAAGAAGAAAGAAGTAAGAAAGAAGTAAGAAAGAAGTAAGAAAGAAGAAAAAAGAAGTTAGAAAGAAGTAAGAAAGAAGAAAGAAAGAAGTAAGAAAGAAGAAAAAAAAGAAGTAAGAAAGAAGAAAGAAAGAAGAAAGAAGTAAGAATGAAGTAAGAAAGAAGTAAGAAAGAAGAAAGAAAGAAGTAAGAAAGAAGTAAGAAAGAAGTAAGAAAGAAGAAAGAAAGAAGAAAGAGGTAAGAAAGAAGTAATAAAGAAGCAAGAAAGAAGTAAGAAAGAAGAAAGAAAGAATTAAGATGAAGAAAGAAAGAAGTAAAATAGAAGAAAGTTAGAAGTAAGAAAGATGTAAGAAAGAAAGAAGAAAGAAGTAAGAAAGAAGTAAGAAAGAAGAAAAAAGAAGTTAGAATGAAGTAAGAAAGAAGTAAGAAAGGAGTAAGAAAGAAGAAAGAAAGAAGTAAGAAAGAAGTAAGAAAGAATTAAGAAAGAAGTAAGAAAGAAGTAAGAAAGAAGTAAGAAAGAAGTAAGAAAGAAGTAAGAAAGAAGTAAGAAAGAAGAAAGAAAAAAGTAAGAAAGAAGAAAAAAAGAAGTAAGAAAGAAGTAAGAAAGAATGAAGAAAGAAGTAAGAAAGAAGAAAGAAAGAAGTAAGAAAGAAGTAAGAAAGAAGTACGAAAGAAGGAAGAAAGAAGTAAGAAAGAAAGAAGTAAGAAAGAAGTAAGAAAGAAGTAAGAAAGAAGAAAGAAGTAAGAAAGAAGTAAGAAAGAAGTAAGAAAGAAATAAGAAAGAAGTAAGAAAGAAAGAAGAAAGAAGTAAGAAAGAAGTAAGAAAGAAGTAAGAAAGAAGTAAGAAAGAAAGAAGTAAGAACGAAAGAAGAAAGAAGTAAGAAAGAAGTAAGAAAGAAGTAAGAAAGAAAGAAGTAAGAACGAAGTAAGAACGAAGTAAGAAAGAAGTAAGAAAGAAGTAAGAAAGAAGTTAGAAAGAAGTAAGAAAGAAGTAAGAAAGAAGAAAGAAGAAAGAAAGAAGTAAGAAAGAAGTAAGAAAGAAGTAAGAAAGAAGTAAGAAGGAAAGAAGAAAGAAGTAAGAAAGAAGAAAGAAAGAAGTATGAAAGAAGTAAGAAAGAAGTAAGAAAGAAAGAAGTAAGAACGAAGTAAGAAAGAAGTAAGAAAGAAGTAAGAAAGAAGTAAGAAAGAAGTTAGAAAGAAGAAAGAAGAAAGAAAGAAGTAAGAAAGAAGTAAGAAAGAAGTAAGAATGAATGAAGAAAGAAGTAAGAAAGAAGTAGGAAAGAAGTTAGAAAGAAGTAAGAAAGAAGTAAGAAAGAAGTAAGAAAAAAGTAAGAAAGAAGTAAGAAAGAAGTAACAAAGAAAGAAGAAAGAAGTAAGAAAGAAGAAAGAAGTATGAAAGAAGTAAGAATGAAGTAAGAAAGAAAGAAGTAAGAAAGAAGTAAGAAAGAAGTAAGAAAGAAGTTAGAAAGAAGTAAGAAAGAATTAAGAAAGAAGTTAGAAGTAAGAAAGAAGTAAGAAAGAAGTAGAGAAAAAAGTAAGAAAGAAGTAAGAAAGAGGTAAGAAAGAAAGAAGAAAGAAAGAAGAAAGAAAGACCTAAGAAAGAAGTAAGAAAGAAGAAAAAAGAAGAAAGAAAGAAGTAAGAAAGAAGTATGAAAGAAGTAAGAAAGAAGAAAAAAAGAAGTAAGAAAGAAGTAAGAAAGAAGTAAGAAAGAAGTAAGAAAGAAGTAAGAAAGAAGTAAGAAAGAAGTAAGAAAGAAGAAAGAAAGAAGTAAGAAAGAAGAAAAAAAGAAGTAAGAAAGAATTAAGAAAGAAAGAAGAAAGAAGTAAGAAAGAAGAAAGAAAGAAGAAAGAAGTAAGAAAGAAGTACGAAAGAAGTAAGAAAGAAGTAAGAAAGAAAGAAGTAAGAAAGAAGTAAGAAAGAAGAAAGAAGTAAGAAAGAAGTAAGAAAGAAATAAGAAAGAAGTAAGAAAGAAAGATGAAAGAAGTAAGAAAGAAGTAAGAAAGAAGTAAGAAAGAAGAAAAAAGAAGTTAGAAAGAAGTAAGAAAGAAGTATGAAAGAAGTAAGAAAGAAGAAAGAAAGAAGTAAGAAAGAAGTAAGAAAGAAGTAAAAAAGAAGTAAGAAAGAAGTAAGAAAGAAAGAAGAAAGAAGTAAGAAAGAAGTAAGAAAGAAGTAAGAAAGAAGTAAGAAAGAAGTAAGAAAGAAGAAAGAAAGAAGTAAGAAAGAAGAAAGAAAGTAGTAAGAAAGAATAAAGAAAGAAGTAAGAAAGAAGTAAGAAAGAAAGAAGAAAGAAGTAAGAAAGAATTAAGAAAGAAGTAAGAAAGAAGTAAGAAAGAAGTAAGAAAGAAGTTAGAAAGAAGTAAGATAGAAGTAAGAAAGAAGTAGGAAAGAAGTAAGAAAGAAGTAAGAAAGAAAGAAGTAAGAAAGAAGTAATAAAGAAGTAAGAAAGATGTTAGAAAGAAGCAAGAAAGAAGTAAGAAAGAAGTAAGAAAGAAAGAAGAAAGAAGTAAGAAAGAAGAAAGAAAGAAGTATGAGAGAAGTAAGAAAGAAAGAAGTAAGAAAGAAGTAAGAAAGAAGTAAGAAAGAAGTTAGAAAGAAGCAAGAAAAAGTAAGAAATAAGTTAGAAAGAAGTAAGAAAGAAGTAAGAAAGAAGTAAGAAAGAAGTTAGAAATAAGTAAGAAATAAGTAAGAAAGAAGTAAGAAAGAAGTAAGAAAGAAGTAAGAAAGAAGTAAGAAAGAAGTAAGAAAGAAGTAAGAAAGAAGTAAGAAAGAAGAAAAAAGAAGTTAGAAAGAAGTAAGAAAGAAGAAAGAAAGAAGTAAGAAAGAAGAAAGAAAGAAGTAAGAAAGAAAGAAGAAAGAAGTAAGAAAGAAGTAAGAAAGAAGTAAAAAAGAAGTAAGAAAGAAGTAAGAAAGAAGTAACAAAGAAAGAAGAAAGAAGTAAGAAAGAAGAAAGAAGTATGAAAGAAGTAAGAAAGAAGTAAGAAAGAAAGAAGTAAGAAAGAAGTAAGAAAGAAGTAAGAAAGAAGTTAGAAAGAAGTAAGAAAGAAGTAAGAAAGAAGTAAGAAAGAAGTAAGAAGGAATGAAGAAAGAAGTAAGAAAGTAGTAGGAAAAAAGTTAGAAAGAAGTAAGAGAGTAAGAAAGAAGTAAGAAAAAAGTAAGAAAGAAGTAAGAAAGAAGTAAGAAAGAAAGAAGAAAGAATTAAGAAAGAAGAAAGAAGTATGAAAGAAGTAAGAAAGAAGTAAGAAAGAGAGTAGTAAGAAAGAAGTAAGAAAGAAGTAAGAAAGAAGTTAGAAAGAAGTAAGAAAGAAGTAAGAAAGAAGTTAGAAAGAAGTAAGAAAGAAGTAAGAAAGAAGTAAGAAAGAAGTAAGAAAGAAGTAAGGAAGAGGTAAGAAAGAAAGAAGAAAGAAAGAAGAAAGAAAGAAGTATGAAAGAAGTAAGAAAGAAGAAAAAGAGAAGTAGGAAAGAAGTAAGAAAGAAGTAAGAAAGAAGTAAGAAAGAAGTAAGAAAGAAGTAGGAAAGAAGTAAGAAAGAAGTAAGAAAGAAAGAAGTAAGAAATAAGTAATAAAGAAGTAAGAAAGATGTTAGAAAGAAGCAAGAAAGATGTAAGAAATAAGTAAGAAAGAAAGATGAAAGAAGTAAGAAAGAAGAAAGAAAGAAGTATGAGAGAAGTAAGAAAGAAAGAAGTAAGAAAGAAGTAAGAAAGAAGTAAGAAAGAAGTTAGAAAGAAGCAAGAAAAGTAAGAAAGAAGTTAGAAAGAAGTAAGAAAGAAGTAAGAAAGAAGTTAGAAATAAGTAAGAAATAAGTAAGAAAGAAGTAAGAAAGAAGTAAGAAAGAAGTAAGAAAGAAGTAAGAAAGAAGTGAGAAAGAAGTAAGAAAGAAAGAAGAAAGAAAGAAGAAAGAAGTAAGAAAGAAGTAAGAAAGAAGTAAGAAAGAAGAAAGAAAGAAGAAAGAAAGAAGAAAGAAAGAAGAAAGAAGTAAGAAAGAAGTAAGAAAGAAGTAAGAAAGAAGAAAAAAGAAGTTAGAAAGAAGTAAGAAAGAAGAAAGAAAGAATTAAGAAAGAAGATAAAAAGAAGTAAGAAAGAAGAAAGAAAGATAGAAGAAAGAAGTAAGAATGAAGTAAGAAAGAAGTAAGAAAGAAGTAAGAAAGAAGTAAGAAAGAAGTAAGAAAGAAGTAAGAAGGAATGAAGAAAGAAAGAAGAAAGAAAGAAGAAAGAAGAAAGAAAGAAGTAAGAAAGAAGAAAGAAAAAAGTAAGAAAGAAGTAAGAAAGAAGAAAGAAAAAAGTAAGAAAGAAGAAAAAAAGAAGTAAGAAAGAAGTAAGAAAGAAAGAAGAAAGAAGTAAGAAAGAAGTAAGAAAGAAGTAAGAAAGAAGTAAGAAAGAAGTAAGAAAGAAGTAAGAAAGAAGTAAGAAAGAAGAAAGAAAAAAGTAAGAAAGAAGAAAAAAAGAAGTAAGAAAGAAGTAAGAAAGAAAGAAGAAAGAAGTAAGAAAGAAGTAAGAAAGAAGTAAGAAAGAAGTAAGAAAGAAGAAAAAAGAAGTTAGAAAGAAGTAATAAAGAAGTAAGAAAGAAGTAAGAAAGAAAGAAGTAAGAAAGAAGTAAGAAAGAAGAAAGAAATAAGTAAGAAGGAATGAAGAAAGAAGTAAGAAAGAAGAAAGAAAGAAGTATGAAGGAAGTAAGAAAGAAGTAAGAAAGAAAGAAGTAAGAACGAAGTAAGAACGAAGTAAGAAAGAAGTAAGAAAGAAGTAAGAAAGATGTAAGAAAGAAGTAAGAAAGAAGTTAGAAAGAAGTAAGAAAGAAGTAAGAAAGAAGTAAGAAAGAAGAAAGAAGAAAGAAAGAAGTAAGAAAGAAGTAAGAAAGAAGTAAGAAAGAAGTAAGAAGGAATGAAGAAAGAAGTAAGAAAGAAGTAGGAAAGAAGTTAGAAAGAAGTAAGAAAGAAGTAAGAAAGAAGTAATAAAGAAGCAAGAAAGAAGTTTGAAAGAAGAAAGAAAGAATTAAGAAAGAAGAAAGAAAGAAGTAAAATAGAAGAAAGTTAGAAGTAAGAAAGATGTAAGAAAGAAAGAAGAAAGAAGTAAGAAAGAAGTAAGAAAGAAGAAAAAAGAAGTTAGAATGAAGTAAGAAAGAAGTAAGAAAGGAGTAAGAAAGAAGAAAGAAAGAAGTAAGAAAGAAGTAAGAAAGAATTAAGAAAGAAGTAAGAAAGAAGTAAGAAAGAAGTAAGAAAGAAGTAAGAAAGAAGTAAGAAAGAAGTAAGAAAGAAGAAAGAAAAAAGTAAGAAAGAAGAAAAAAAGAAGTAAGAAAGAAGTAAGAAAGAAAGAAGAAAGAAGTAAGAAAGAAGTAAGGAAGAAGTAAGAAAGAAGTAAGAAAGAAGAAAAAAGAAGTTAGAAAGAAGTAATAAAGAAGTAAGAAAGAAGTAAGAAAGAAAGAAGTAAGAAAGAAGTAAGAAAGAAGAAAGAAAGAAGTAAGAAGGAATGAAGAAAGAAGTAAGAAAGAAGAAAGAAAGAAGTATGAAAGAAGTAAGAAAGAAGTAAGAAAGAAAGAAGTAAGAACGAAGTAAGAACGAAGTAAGAAAGAAGTAAGAAAGAAGTAAGAAAGAAGTAAGAAAGAAGTTAGAAAGAAGTAAGAAAGAAGTAAGAAAGAAGTAAGAAAGAAGAAAGAAGAAAGAAAGAAGTAAGAAAGAAGTAAGAAAGAAGTAAGAAAGAAGTAAGAAGGAATGAAGAAAGAAGTAAGAAAGAAGTAGGAAAGAAGTTAGAAAGAAGTAAGAAAGAAGTAAGAAAGAAGTAAGAAAAAAGTAAGAAAGAAGTAAGAAAGAAGTAACAAAGAAAGAAGAAAGAAGTAAGAAAGAAGAAAGAAGTATGAAAGAAGTAAGAAAGAAGTAAGAAAGAAAGAAGTAAGAAAGAAGTAAGAAAGAAGTAAGAAAGAAGTTAGAAAGAAGTAAGAAAGAATTAAGAAAGAAGTTAGAAGTAAGAAAGAAGTAAGAAAGAAGTAGAGAAAAAAGTAAGAAAGAAGTAAGAAAGAGGTAAGAAAGAAAGAAGAAAGAAAGAAGAAAGAAAGACCTAAGAAAGAAGTAAGAAAGAAGAAAAAAGAAGAAAGAAAGAAGTAAGAAAGAAGTATGAAAGAAGTAAGAAAGAAAAAAAAAGAAGTAAGAAAGAAGTAAGAAAGAAGTAAGAAAGAAGTAAGAAAGAAGTAAGAAAGAAGTAAGAAAGAAAGAAGAAAGAATTAAGAAAGAAGAAAGAAGTAAGAAAAAAGTAAGAAAGAAGTAAGAAAGAAGTAAGAAAGAAAGAAGAAAGAATTAAGAAAGAAGAAAGAAGTATGAAAGAAGTAAGAAAGAAGTAAGAAAGAGAGTAGTAAGAAAGAAGTAAGAAAGAAGTAAGAAAGAAGTTAGAAAGAAGTAAGAAAGAAGTAAGAAAGAAGTTAGAAAGAAGTAAGAAAGAAGTAAGAAAGAAGTAAGAAAGAAGTAAGAAAGAAGTAAGGAAGAGGTAAGAAAGAAAGAAGAAAGAAAGAAGAAAGAAAGAAGTATGAAAGAAGTAAGAAAGAAGAAAAAGAGAAGTAGGAAAGAAGTAAGAAAGAAGTAAGAAAGAAGTAAGAAAGAAGTAAGAAAGAAGTAGGAAAGAAGTAAGAAAGAAGTAAGAAAGAAAGAAGTAAGAAAGAAGTAATAAAGAAGTAAGAAAGATGTTAGAAAGAAGCAAGAAAGATGTAAGAAATAAGTAAGAAAGAAAGATGAAAGAAGTAAGAAAGAAGAAAGAAAGAAGTATGAGAGAAGTAAGAAAGAAAGAAGTAAGAAAGAAGTAAGAAAGAAGTAAGAAAGAAGTTAGAAAGAAGCAAGAAAAGTAAGAAAGAAGTTAGAAAGAAGTAAGAAAGAAGTAAGAAAGAAGTTAGAAATAAGTAAGAAATAAGTAAGAAAGAAGTAAGAAAGAAGTAAGAAAGAAGTAAGAAAGAAGTAAGAAAGAAGTGAGAAAGAAGTAAGAAAGAAAGAAGAAAGAAAGAAGAAAGAAGTAAGAAAGAAGTAAGAAAGAAGTAAGAAAGAAGAAAGAAAGAAGAAAGAAAGAAGAAAGAAAGAAGAAAGAAGTAAGAAAGAAGTAAGAAAGAAGTAAGAAAGAAGAAAAAAGAAGTTAGAAAGAAGTAAGAAAGAAGAAAGAAAGAATTAAGAAAGAAGATAAAAAGAAGTAAGAAAGAAGAAAGAAAGATAGAAGAAAGAAGTAAGAATGAAGTAAGAAAGAAGTAAGAAAGAAGTAAGAAAGAAGTAAGAAAGAAGTAAGAAGGAATGAAGAAAGAAAGAAGAAAGAAAGAAGAAAGAAGAAAGAAAGAAGTAAGAAAGAAGAAAGAAAAAAGTAATAAAGAAGTAAGAAAGAAGTAAGAAAGAAGAAAGAAAGAAGAAAGAAGTAAGAAAGAAGTAATAAAGAAGCAAGAAAGAAGTAAGAACGAAGAAAGAAAGAATTAAGAAAGAAGAAAGAAAGAAGTAAAATAGAAGAAAGTTAGAAGTAAGAAAGACGTAAGAAAGAAAGAAGAAAGAAGTAAGAAAGAAGTAAGAAATAAGAAAAAAGAAGTTAGAATGAAGTAAGAAAGAAGTAAGAAAGGAGTAAGAAAGAAGAAAGAAAGAAGTAAGAAAGAAGTAAGAAAGAAGTAGAGAAAAAAGTAAGAAAGAAGTAAGAAAGAAGAAAGAAAGAAGTAAGAAAGAAGTAAGAAAGAAGTAAGAAAGAAGAAAGAAAGAAGAAAGAAGTAAGAAAGAAGTAATAAAGAAGCAAGAAAGAAGTAAGAAAGAAGAAAGAAAGAATTAAGAAAGAAGAAAGAAAGAAGTAAAATAGAAGAAAGTTAGAAGTAAGAAAGATGTAAGAAAGAAAGAAGAAAGAAGTAAGAAAGAAGTAAGAAAGAAGAAAAAAGAAGTTAGAATGAAGTAAGAAAGAAGTAAGAAAGGAGTAAGAAAGAAGAAAGAAAGAAGTAAGAAAGAAGTAAGAAAGAATTAAGAAAGAAGTAAGAAAGAAGTAAGAAAGAAGTAAGAAAGAAGTAAGAAAGAAGTAAGAAAGAAGTAAGAAAGAAGAAAGAAAAAAGTAAGAAAGAAGAAAAAAAGAAGTAAGAAAGAAGTAAGAAAGAAAGAAGAAAGAAGTAAGAAAGAAGTAAGAAAGAAGTAAGAAAGAAGTAAGAAAGAAGAAAAAAGAAGTTAGAAAGAAGTAATAAAGAAGTAAGAAAGAAGTAAGAAAGAAAGAAGTAAGAAAGAAGTAAGAAAGAAGAAAGAAATAAGTAAGAAGGAATGAAGAAAGAAGTAAGAAAGAAGAAAGAAAGAAGTATGAAAGAAGTAAGAAAGAAGTAAGAAAGAAAGAAGTAAGAACGAAGTAAGAACGAAGTAAGAAAGAAGTAAGAAAGAAGTAAGAAAGATGTAAGAAAGAAGTAAGAAAGAAGTTAGAAAGAAGTAAGAAAGAAGTAAGAAAGAAGTAAGAAAGAAGAAAGAAGAAAGAAAGAAGTAAGAAAGAAGTAAGAAAGAAGTAAGAAAGAAGTAAGAAGGAATGAAGAAAGAAGTAAGAAAGAAGTAGGAAAGAAGTTAGAAAGAAGTAAGAAAGAAGTAAGAAAGAAGTAATAAAGAAGCAAGAAAGAAGTAAGAAAGAAGAAAGAAAGAATTAAGAAAGAAGAAAGAAAGAAGTAAAATAGAAGAAAGTTAGAAGTAAGAAAGATGTAAGAAAGAAAGAAGAAAGAAGTAAGAAAGAAGTAAGAAAGAAGAAAAAAGAAGTTAGAATGAAGTAAGAAAGAAGTAAGAAAGGAGTAAGAAAGAAGAAAGAAAGAAGTAAGAAAGAAGTAAGAAAGAATTAAGAAAGAAGTAAGAAAGAAGTAAGAAAGAAGTAAGAAAGAAGTAAGAAAGAAGTAAGAAAGAAGTAAGAAAGAAGAAAGAAAAAAGTAAGAAAGAAGAAAAAAAGAAGTAAGAAAGAAGTAAGAAAGAAAGAAGAAAGAAGTAAGAAAGAAGTAAGAAAGAAGTAAGAAAGAAGTAAGAAAGAAGAAAAAAGAAGTTAGAAAGAAGTAATAAAGAAGTAAGAAAGAAGTAAGAAAGAAAGAAGTAAGAAAGAAGTAAGAAAGAAGAAAGAAAGAAGTAAGAAGGAATGAAGAAAGAAGTAAGAAAGAAGAAAGAAAGAAGTATGAAAGAAGTAAGAAAGAAGTAAGAAAGAAAGAAGTAAGAACGAAGTAAGAACGAAGTAAGAAAGAAGTAAGAAAGAAGTAAGAAAGAAGTAAGAAATAAGTAAGAAAGAAGTAAGAAAGAAGTAAGAAAGAAGTAAGAAAGAATTAAGAAAGAAGTAAGAAAGAAGTAAGAAAGAAGTAAGAAAGAAGTAAGAAAGAAGTAAGAAAGAAGTAAGAAAGAAGTAAGAAAGAAGTAAGAAAGAAGAAAAAAGAAGTTAGAAAGAAGTAAGAAAGAAGAAAGAAAGAAGTAAGAAAGAAGAAAAAAAGAAGTAAGAAAGAAGAAAGAAAGATAGAAGAAAGAAGTAAGAATGAAGTAAGAAAGAAGTAAGAAAGAAGAAAGAAAGAAGTAAGAAAGAAGTAAGAAAGAAGTAAGAAAGAAGAAAGAAAGAAGAAAGAAGTAAGAAAGAAGTAATAAAGAAGCAAGAAAGAAGTAAGAAAGAAGAAATAAAGAATTAAGAAAGAAGAAAGAAAGAAGTAAAATAGAAGAAAGTTAGAAGTAAGAAAGATGTAAGAAAGAAAGAAGAAAGAAGTAAGAAAGAAGTAAGAAAGAAGAAAAAAGAAGTTAGAATGAAGTAAGAAAGAAGTAAGAAAGGAGTAAGAAAGAAGAAAGAAAGAAGTAAGAAAGAAGTAAGAAAGAATTAAGAAAGAAGTAAGAAAGAAGTAAGAAAGAAGTAAGAAAGAAGTAAGAAAGAAGTAAGAAAGAAGTAAGAAAGAAGTAAGAAAGAAGAAAGAAAAAAGTAAGAAAGAAGAAAAAAAGAAGTAAGAAAGAAGTAAGAAAGAAAGAAGAAAGAAGTAAGAAAGAAGTAAGAAAGAAGTAAGAAAGAAGTAAGAAAGAAGTAAGAAAGAAGTAAGAAAGAAGAAAGA
This sequence comes from Columba livia, assembly GCF_036013475.1. Taxonomy (NCBI): domain Eukaryota; kingdom Metazoa; phylum Chordata; class Aves; order Columbiformes; family Columbidae; genus Columba; species Columba livia. The sequence goes on from NW_027043063.1 coordinate 422,913, forward strand.
AAAAAGTAAGAAAGAAGAAAAAAAGAAGTAAGAAAGAAGTAAGAAAGAAAGAAGAAAGAAGTAAGAAAGAAGTAAGAAAGAAGTAAGAAAGAAGTAAGAAAGAAGAAAAAAGAAGTTAGAAAGAAGTAATAAAGAAGTAAGAAAGAAGTAAGAAAGAAAGAAGTAAGAAAGAAGTAAGAAAGAAGAAAGAAATAAGTAAGAAGGAATGAAGAAAGAAGTAAGAAAGAAGAAAGAAAGAAGTATGAAAGAAGTAAGAAAGAAGTAAGAAAGAAAGAAGTAAGAACGAAGTAAGAACGAAGTAAGAAAGAAGTAAGAAAGAAGTAACAAAGATGTAAGAAAGAAGTAAGAAAGAAGTTAGAAAGAAGTAAGAAAGAAGTAAGAAAGAAGTAAGAAAGAAGAAAGAAGAAAGAAAGAAGTAAGAAAGAAGTAAGAAAGAAGTAAGAAGGAATGAAGAAAGAAGTAAGAAAGAAGTAGGAAAGAAGTTAGAAAGAAGTAAGAAAGAAGTAAGAAAGAAGTAATAAAGAAGCAAGAAAGAAGTAAGAAAGAAGAAAGAAAGAATTAAGAAAGAAGAAAGAAAGAAGTAAAATAGAAGAAAGTTAGAAGTAAGAAAGATGTAAGAAAGAAAGAAGAAAGAAGTAAGAAAGAAGTAAGAAAGAAGAAAAAAGAAGTTAGAATGAAGTAAGAAAGAAGTAAGAAAGGAGTAAGAAAGAAGAAAGAAAGAAGTAAGAAAGAAGTAAGAAAGAATTAAGAAAGAAGTAAGAAAGAAGTAAGAAAGAAGTAAGAAAGAAGTAAGAAAGAAGTAAGAAAGAAGTAAGAAAGAAGAAAGAAAAAAGTAAGAAAGAAGAAAAAAAGAAGTAAGAAAGAAGTAAGAAAGAAAGAAGAAAGAAGTAAGAAAGAAGTAAGAAAGAAGTAAGAAAGAAGTAAGAAAGAAGAAAAAAGAAGTTAGAAAGAAGTAATAAAGAAGTAAGAAAGAAGTAAGAAAGAAAGAAGTAAGAAAGAAGTAAGAAAGAAGAAAGAAAGAAGTAAGAAGGAATGAAGAAAGAAGTAAGAAAGAAGAAAGAAAGAAGTATGAAAGAAGTAAGAAAGAAGTAAGAAAGAAAGAAGTAAGAACGAAGTAAGAACGAAGTAAGAAAGAAGTAAGAAAGAAGTAAGAAAGAAGTAAGAAGGAATGAAGAAAGAAGTAAGAAAGAAGTAGGAAAGAAGTTAGAAAGAAGTAAGAAAGAAGTAAGAAAGAAGTAAGAAAAAAGTAAGAAAGAAGTAAGAAAGAAGTAACAAAGAAAGAAGAAAGAAGTAAGAAAGAAGAAAGAAGTATGAAAGAAGTAAGAAAGAAGTAAGAAAGAAAGAAGTAAGAAAGAAGTAAGAAAGAAGTAAGAAAGAAGTTAGAAAGAAGTAAGAAAGAATTAAGAAAGAAGTTAGAAGTAAGAAAGAAGTAAGAAAGAAGTAGAGAAAAAAGTAAGAAAGAAGTAAGAAAGAGGTAAGAAAGAAAGAAGAAAGAAAGAAGAAAGAAAGACCAAAGAAAGAAGTAAGAAAGAAGAAAAAAGAAGAAAGAAAGAAGTAAGAAAGAAGTATGAAAGAAGTAAGAAAGAAAAAAAAAGAAGTAAGAAAGAAGTAAGAAAGAAGTAAGAAAGAAGTAAGAAAGAAGTAAGAAAGAAGTAAGAAAGAAGTAAGAAAGAAGAAAGAAAGAAGAGAGAAGAAAAAAAGAAGTAAGAAAGAATTAAGAAAGAAAGAAGAAAGAAGTAAGAAAGAAGAAAGAAAGAAGAAAGAAGTAAGAAAGAAGTACGAAAGAAGTAAGAAAGAAGTAAGAAAGAAGTAACAAAGAAGAAAAAAGAAGTTAGAAAGAAGTAAGAAAGAAGTATGAAAGAAGTAAGAAAGAAGAAAGAAAGAAGTAAGAAAGAAGTAAGAAAGAAGTAAAAAAGAAGTAAGAAATAAGTAAGAAAGAAAGAAGAAAGAAGTAAGAAAGAAGTAAGAAAGAAGTAAGAAAGAAGTAAGAAAGAAGAAAGAAAGAAGTAAGAAAGAAGAAAGAAAGTAGTAAGAAAGAATAAAGAAAGAAGTAAGAAAGAAGTAAGAAAGAAAGAAGAAAGAAGTAAGAAAGAATTAAGAAAGAAGTAAGAAAGAAGTAAGAAAGAAGTAAGAAAGAAGTTAGAAAGAAGTAAGATAGAAGTAAGAAAGAAGTAGGAAAGAAGTAAGAAAGAAGTAAGAAAGAAAGAAGTAAGAAAGAAGTAATAAAGAAGTAAGAAAGATGTTAGAAAGAAGCAAGAAATAAGTAAGAAAGAAGTAAGAAAGAAAGAATAAAGAAGTAAGAAAGAAGAAAGAAAGAAGTATGAGAGAAGTAAGAAAGAAAGAAGTAAGAAAGAAGTAAGAAAGAAGTTAGAAAGAAGCAAGAAAAAGTAAGAAATAAGTTAGAAAGAAGTAAGAAAGTAGTAAGAAAGAAGTTAGAAATAAGTAAGAAATAAGTAAGAAAGAAGTAAGAAAGAAGTAAGAAAGAAGTAAGAAAGAAGTAAGAAAGAAGTAAGAAAGAAGTAAGAAAGAAGTAAGAAAGAAGAAAAAAGAAGTTAGAAAGAAGTAAGAAAGAAGTAAGAAAGAAGTAAGAAAGAAGAAAGAAAGAAGTAAGAATGAAAGAAGTAAGAAAGAAGTAAGAAAGAAGTAAGAAAGAAGTTAGAAAGAAGTAAGAAAGAAGTAAGAAAGAAGTAAGAAAGAAGTAAGAAGGAATGAAGAAAGAAGTAAGAAAGTAGTAGGAAAAAAGTTAGAAAGAAGTAAGAAAGTAAGAAAGAAGTAAGAAAAAAGTAAGAAAGAAGTAAGAAAGAAGTAAGAAAGAAAGAAGAAAGAAGTAAGAAAGAAGAAAGAAAGAAGTAAGAAAGAAGTAAGAAGGAAGTACGAAAGAAGGAAGAAAGAAGTAAGAAAGAAAGAAGTAAGAAAGAAGTAAGAAAGAAGTAAGAAAGAAGAAAGAAGTAAGAAAGAAGTAAGAAAGAAGTAAGAAAGAAATAAGAAAGAAGTAAGAAAGAAAGAAGAAAGAAGTAAGAAAGAAGTAAGAAAGAAGTAAGAAAGAAGTAAGAAAGAAAGAAGTAAGAACGAAAGAAGAAAGAAGTAAGAAAGAATTAAGAAAGAAGTAAGAAAGAAGTAAGAAAGAAAGAAGTAAGAACGAAGTAAGAACGAAGTAAGAAAGAAGTAAGAAAGAAGTAAGAAAGAAGTTAGAAAGAAGTAAGAAAGAAGTAAGAAAGAAGAAAGAAGAAAGAAAGAAGTAAGAAAGAAGTAAGAAAGAAGTAAGAAAGAAGTAAGAAGGAAAGAAGAAAGAAGTAAGAAAGAAGAAAGAAAGAAGTATGAAAGAAGTAAGAAAGAAGTAAGAAAGAAAGAAGTAAGAACGAAGTAAGAAAGAAGTAAGAAAGAAGTAAGAAAGAAGTAAGAAAGAAGTTAGAAAGAAGAAAGAAGAAAGAAAGAAGTAAGAAAGAAGTAAGAAAGAAGTAAGAAGGAATGAAGAAAGAAGTAAGAAAGAAGTAGGAAAGAAGTTAGAAAGAAGTAAGAAAGAAGTAAGAAAGAAGTAAGAAAAAAGTAAGAAAGAAGTAACAAAGAAAGAAGAAAGAAGTAAGAAAGAAGAAAGAAGTATGAAAGAAGTAAGAAAGAAGTAAGAAAGAAAGAAGTAAGAAAGAAGTAAGAAAGAAGTAAGAAAGAAGTTAGAAAGAAGTAAGAAAGAATTAAGAAAGAAGTTAGAAGTAAGAAAGAAGTAAGAAAGAAGTAGAGAAAAAAGTAAGAAAGAAGTAAGAAAGAAGAAAGAAAGAAGTAAGAAAGAAGTAAGAAAGAAGTAAGAAAGAAGAAAGAAAGAAGAAAGAAGTAAGAAAGAAGTAATAAAGAAGCAAGAAAGAAGTAAGAAAGAAGAAAGAAAGAATTAAGAAAGAAGAAAGAAAGAAGTAAAATAGAAGAAAGTTAGAAGTAAGAAAGATGTAAGAAAGAAAGAAGAAAGAAGTAAGAAAGAAGTAAGAAAGAAGAAAAAAGAAGTTAGAATGAAGTAAGAAAGAAGTAAGAAAGGAGTAAGAAAGAAGAAAGAAAGAAGTAAGAAAGAAGTAAGAAAGAATTAAGAAAGAAGTAAGAAAGAAGTAAGAAAGAAGTAAGAAAGAAGTAAGAAAGAAGTAAGAAAGAAGTAAGAAAGAAGAAAGAAAAAAGTAAGAAAGAAGAAAAAAAGAAGTAAGAAAGAAGTAAGAAAGAAAGAAGAAAGAAGTAAGAAAGAAGTAAGAAAGAAGTAAGAAAGAAGTAAGAAAGAAGAAAAAAGAAGTTAGAAAGAAGTAATAAAGAAGTAAGAAAGAAGTAAGAAAGAAAGAAGTAAGAAAGAAGTAAGAAAGAAGAAAGAAAGAAGTAAGAAGGAATGAAGAAAGAAGTAAGAAAGAAGAAAGAAAGAAGTATGAAAGAAGTAAGAAAGAAGTAAGAAAGAAAGAAGTAAGAACGAAGTAAGAACGAAGTAAGAACGAAGTAAGAAAGAAGTAAGAAAGAAGTAAGAAAGAAGTAAGAAAGAAGTTAGAAAGAAGTAAGAAAGAAGTAAGAAAGAAGTAAGAAAGAAGAAAGAAGAAAGAAAGAAGTAAGAAAGAAGTAAGAAAGAAGTAAGAAAGAAGTAAGAAGGAATGAAGAAAGAAGTAAGAAAGAAGTAGGAAAGAAGTTAGAAAGAAGTAAGAAAGAAGTAAGAAAGAAGTAAGAAAAAAGTAAGAAAGAAGTAAGAAAGAAGTAACAAAGAAAGAAGAAAGAAGTAAGAAAGAAGAAAGAAGTATGAAAGAAGTAAGAAAGAAGTAAGAAAGAAAGAAGTAAGAAAGAAGTAAGAAAGAAGTAAGAAAGAAGTTAGAAAGAAGTAAGAAAGAATTAAGAAAGAAGTTAGAAGTAAGAAAGAAGTAAGAAAGAAGTAGAGAAAAAAGTAAGAAAGAAGTAAGAAAGAGGTAAGAAAGAAAGAAGAAAGAAAGAAGAAAGAAAGACCTAAGAAAGAAGTAAGAAAGAAGAAAAAAGAAGAAAGAAAGAAGTAAGAAAGAAGTATGAAAGAAGTAAGAAAGAAAAAAAAAGAAGTAAGAAAGAAGTAAGAAAGAAGTAAGAAAGAAGTAAGAAAGAAGTAAGAAAGAAGTAAGAAAGAAGTAAGAAAGAAGTAAGAAAGAAGTAAGAAAGAAGTAAGAAAGAAGAAAGAAGAAAGAAAGAAGTAAGAAAGAAGTAAGAAAGAAGTAAGAAAGAAGTAAGAAGGAATGAAGAAAGAAGTAAGAAAGAAGTTAGAAAGAAGAAAGAAGAAAGAAAGAAGTAAGAAAGAAGTAAGAAAGAAGTAAGAAGGAATGAAGAAAGAAGTAAGAAAGAAGTAGGAAAGAAGTTAGAAAGAAGTAAGAAAGAAGTAAGAAAGAAGTAAGAAAAAAGTAAGAAAGAAGTAACAAAGAAAGAAGAAAGAAGTAAGAAAGAAGAAAGAAGTATGAAAGAAGTAAGAAAGAAGTAAGAAAGAAAGAAGTAAGAAAGAAGTAAGAAAGAAGTAAGAAAGAAGTTAGAAAGAAGTAAGAAAGAATTAAGAAAGAAGTTAGAAGTAAGAAAGAAGTAAGAAAGAAGTAGAGAAAAAAGTAAGAAAGAAGTAAGAAAGAAGAAAGAAAGAAGTAAGAAAGAAGTAAGAAAGAAGTAAGAAAGAAGAAAGAAAGAAGAAAGAAGTAAGAAAGAAGTAATAAAGAAGCAAGAAAGAAGTAAGAAAGAAGAAAGAAAGAATTAAGAAAGAAGAAAGAAAGAAGTAAAATAGAAGAAAGTTAGAAGTAAGAAAGATGTAAGAAAGAAAGAAGAAAGAAGTAAGAAAGAAGTAAGAAAGAAGAAAAAAGAAGTTAGAATGAAGTAAGAAAGAAGTAAGAAAGGAGTAAGAAAGAAGAAAGAAAGAAGTAAGAAAGAAGTAAGAAAGAATTAAGAAAGAAGTAAGAAAGAAGTAAGAAAGAAGTAAGAAAGAAGTAAGAAAGAAGTAAGAAAGAAGTAAGAAAGAAGAAAGAAAAAAGTAAGAAAGAAGAAAAAAAGAAGTAAGAAAGAAGTAAGAAAGAAAGAAGAAAGAAGTAAGAAAGAAGTAAGAAAGAAGTAAGAAAGAAGTAAGAAAGAAGAAAAAAGAAGTTAGAAAGAAGTAATAAAGAAGTAAGAAAGAAGTAAGAAAGAAAGAAGTAAGAAAGAAGTAAGAAAGAAGAAAGAAAGAAGTAAGAAGGAATGAAGAAAGAAGTAAGAAAGAAGAAAGAAAGAAGTATGAAAGAAGTAAGAAAGAAGTAAGAAAGAAAGAAGTAAGAACGAAGTAAGAACGAAGTAAGAACGAAGTAAGAAAGAAGTAAGAAAGAAGTAAGAAAGAAGTAAGAAAGAAGTTAGAAAGAAGTAAGAAAGAAGTAAGAAAGAAGTAAGAAAGAAGAAAGAAGAAAGAAAGAAGTAAGAAAGAAGTAAGAAAGAAGTAAGAAAGAAGTAAGAAGGAATGAAGAAAGAAGTAAGAAAGAAGTAGGAAAGAAGTTAGAAAGAAGTAAGAAAGAAGTAAGAAAGAAGTAAGAAAAAAGTAAGAAAGAAGTAAGAAAGAAGTAACAAAGAAAGAAGAAAGAAGTAAGAAAGAAGAAAGAAGTATGAAAGAAGTAAGAAAGAAGTAAGAAAGAAAGAAGTAAGAAAGAAGTAAGAAAGAAGTAAGAAAGAAGTTAGAAAGAAGTAAGAAAGAATTAAGAAAGAAGTTAGAAGTAAGAAAGAAGTAAGAAAGAAGTAGAGAAAAAAGTAAGAAAGAAGTAAGAAAGAGGTAAGAAAGAAAGAAGAAAGAAAGAAGAAAGAAAGACCTAAGAAAGAAGTAAGAAAGAAGAAAAAAGAAGAAAGAAAGAAGTAAGAAAGAAGTATGAAAGAAGTAAGAAAGAAAAAAAAGAAGTAAGAAAGAAGTAAGAAAGAAGTAAGAAAGAAGTAAGAAAGAAGTAAGAAAGAAGTAAGAAAGAAGTAAGAAAGAAGTAAGAAAGAAGAAAGAAAGAAGTAAGAGAGAAGAAAAAAAGAAGTAAGAAAGAATTAAGAAAGAAAGAAGAAAGAAGTAAGAAAGAAGAAAGAAAGAAGAAAGAAGTAAGAAAGAAGTACGAAAGAAGTAAGAAAGAAGTAAGAAAGGAAGAAGTAAGAAAGAAGTAAGAAAGAAGTAAGAAAGAAGAAAGAAGTAAGAAAGAAGTAAGAAAGAAGAAAGAAAGAAGTAAGAAAGGAGTAAGAAAGAAGAAAGAAAGAAGTAAGAAAGAAGTAAGAAAGAAGTAAGAAAGAAGTAAGAAAGAAGTAAGAAAGAAGTAAGAAAGAAGTAAGAAAGAAGTAAGAAAGAAGTAAGAAAGAAGAAAGAAAAAAGTAAGAAAGAAGAAAAAAAGAAGTAAGAAAGAAGTAAGAAAGAAAGAAGAAAGAAGTAAGAAAGAAGTAAGAAAGAAGTAAGAAAGAAGTAAGAAAGAAGAAAAAAGAAGTTAGAAAGAAGTAATAAAGAAGTAAGAAAGAAGTAAGAAAGAAAGAAGTAAGAAAGAAGTAAGAAAGAAGAAAGAAAGAAGTAAGAAGGAATGAAGAAAGAAGTAAGAAAGAAGAAAGAAAGAAGTATGAAAGAAGTAAGAAAGAAGTAAGAAAGAAAGAAGTAAGAACGAAGTAAGAACGAAGTAAGAAAGAAGTAAGAAAGAAGTAAGAAAGAAGTAAGAAAGAAGTAAGAAAGAAGTTAGAAAGAAGTAAGAAAGAAGTAAGAAAGAAGTAAGAAAGAAGAAAGAAGAAAGAAAGAAGTAAGAAAGAAGTAAGAAAGAAGTAAGAAAGAAGTAAGAAGGAATGAAGAAAGAAGTAAGAAAGAAGTAGGAAAGAAGTTAGAAAGAAGTAAGAAAGAAGTAAGAAAGAAAAAAGAAGAAAAAGAAGAAGTAGGAAAGAAGTTAGAAAGAAGTAAGAAAGAAGTAAGAAAGAAGTAAGAAAAAAGTAAGAAAGAAGTAAGAAAGAAGTAACAAAGAAAGAAGAAATAAGTAAGAAAGAAGAAAGAAGTATGAAAGAAGTAAGAAAGAAGTAAGAAAGAAAGAAGTAAGAAAGAAGTAAGAAAGAAGTAAGAAAGAAGTTAGAAAGAAGTAAGAAAGAATTAAGAAAGAAGTTAGAAGTAAGAAAGAAGTAAGAAAGAAGTAGAGAAAAAAGTAAGAAAGAAGTAAGAAAGAGGTAAGAAAGAAAGAAGAAAGAAAGAAGAAAGAAAGACCTAAGAAAGAAGTAAGAAAGAAGAAAAAAGAAGAAAGAAAGAAGTAAGAAAGAAGTATGAAAGAAGTAAGAAAGAAAAAAAAAGAAGTAAGAAAGAAGTAAGAAAGAAGTAAGAAAGAAGTAAGAAAGAAGTAAGAAAGAAGTAAGAAAGAAGTAAGAAAGAAGTAAGAAAGAAGAAAGAAAGAAGTAAGAGAGAAGAAAAAAAGAAGTAAGAAAGAATTAAGAAAGAAAGAAGAAAGAAGTAAGAAAGAAGAAAGAAAGAAGAAAGAAGTAAGAAAGAAGTACGAAAGAAGTAAGAAAGAAGTAAGAAAGGAAGAAGTAAGAAAGAAGTAAGAAAGAAGTAAGAAAGAAGAAAGAAGTAAGAAAGAAGTAAGAAAGAAATAAGAAAGAAGTAAGAAAGAAAGATGAAAGAAGTAAGAAAGAATTAAGAAAGAAGTAAGAAAGAAGAAAAAAGAAGTTAGAAAGAAGTAAGAAAGAAGTATGAAAGAAGTAAGAAAGAAGAAAGAAAGAAGTAAGAAAGAAGTAAGAAAGAAGTAAAAAGAAGTAAGAAAGAAGTAAGAAAGAAGTAAGAAAGAAGAAAAAAAGAAGTAAGAAAGAAGTAAGAAAGAAAGAAGAAAGAAGTAAGAAAGAAGAAAGAAAGAAGAAAGAAGTAAGAAAGAAGTACGAAAGAAGTAAGAAAGAAGTAAGAAAGAAAGGAGTAAGAAAGAAGTAAGAAAGAATTAAGATAGAAGAAAGAAAGGAGTAAGAAAGAAGAAAGAAAGAAGTAAGAAAGAAGTAAGAAAGAATTAAGAAAGAAGTAAGAAAGAAGTAAGAAAGAAGTAAGAAAGAGGTAAGAAAGAAGAAAGAAAGAAGAAAGAAAGAAGAAAGAAAGAAGAAAGAAGTAAGAAAGAATTAAGAAAGAAGTAAGAAAGAAGTAAGAAAGAAGAAAAAAGAAGTTAGAAAGAAGTAAGAAAGAAGAAAGAAAGAAGTAAGAAAGAAGAAAAAAAGAAGTAAGAAAGAAGAAAGAAAGAAGAAAGAAGAAAGAATGAAGTAAGAAAGAAGTAAGAAAGAAGAAAGAAAGAAGTAAGAAAGAAGTAAGAAAGAAGTAAGAAAGAAGAAAGAAAGAAGAAAGAAGTAAGAAAGAAGTAATAAAGAAGCAAGAAAGAAGTAAGAAAGAAGAAAGAAAGAATTAAGATGAAGAAAGAAAGAAGTAAAATAGAAGAAAGTTAGAAGTAAGAAAGATGTAAGAAAGAAAGAAGAAAGAAGTAAGAAAGAAGTAAGAAAGAAGAAAAAAGAAGTTAGAATGAAGTAAGAAAGAAGTAAGAAAGGAGTAAGAAAGAAGAAAGAAAGAAGTAAGAAAGAAGTAAGAAAGAATTAAGAAAGAAGTAAGAAAGAAGTAAGAAAGAAGTAAGAAAGAAGTAAGAAAGAAGTAAGAAAGAAGAAAGAAAAAAGTAAGAAAGAAGAAAAAAAGAAGTAAGAAAGAAGTAAGAAAGAATGAAGAAAGAAGTAAGAAAGACGAAAGAAAGAAGTAAGAAAGAAGTAAGAAAGAAGTACGAAAGAAGGAAGAAAGAAGTAAGAAAGAAAGAAGTAAGAAAGAAGTAAGAAAGAAGTAAGAAAGAAGAAAGAAGTAAGAAAGAAGTAAGAAAGAAGTAAGAAAGAAATAAGAAAGAAGTAAGAAAGAAAGAAGAAAGAAGTAAGAAAGAAGTAAGAAAGAAGTAAGAAAGAAGTAAGAAAGAAAGAAGTAAGAACGAAGTAAGAACGAAGTAAGAAAGAAGTAAGAAAGAAGTAAGAAAGAAGTTAGAAAGAAGTAAGAAAGAAGTAAGAAAGAAGAAAGAAGAAAGAAAGAAGTAAGAAAGAAGTAAGAAAGAAGTAAGAAAGAAGTAAGAAGGAAAGAAGAAAGAAGTAAGAAAGAAGAAAGAAAGAAGTATGAAAGAAGTAAGAAAGAAGTAAGAAAGAAAGAAGTAAGAACGAAGTAAGAAAGAAGTAAGAAAGAAGTAAGAAAGAAGTAAGAAAGAAGTTAGAAAGAAGAAAGAAGAAAGAAAGAAGTAAGAAAGAAGTAAGAAAGAAGTAAGAAAGAAGTAAGAAAGAAGTAAGAAAGAAGTAAGAAAGAAGTAAGAAAGAAGAAAGAAAGAAGTAAGAGAGAAGAAAAAAAGAAGTAAGAAAGAATTAAGAAAGAAAGAAGAAAGAAGTAAGAAAGAAGAAAGAAAGAAGAAAGAAGTAAGAAAGAAGTACGAAAGAAGTAAGAAAGAAGTAAGAAAGGAAGAAGTAAGAAAGAAGTAAGAAAGAAGTAAGAAAGAAGAAAGAAGTAAGAAAGAAGTAAGAAAGAAATAAGAAAGAAGTAAGAAAGAAAGATGAAAGAAGTAAGAAAGAAGTAAGAAAGAAGTAAGAAAGAAGAAAAAAGAAGTTAGAAAGAAGTAAGAAAGAAGTATGAAAGAAGTAAGAAAGAAGAAAGAAAGAAGTAAGAAAGAAGTAAGAAAGAAGTAAAAAAGAAGTAAGAAAGAAGTAAGAAAGAAGTAAGAAAGAAGAAAAAAAGAAGTAAGAAAGAAGTAAGAAAGAAAGAAGAAAGAAGTAAGAAAGAAGAAAGAAAGAAGAAAGAAGTAAGAAAGAAGTACGAAAGAAGTAAGAAAGAAGTAAGAAAGAAAGGAGTAAGAAAGAAGTAAGAAAGAATTAAGATAGAAGAAAGAAAGGAGTAAGAAAGAAGAAAGAAAGAAGTAAGAAAGAAGTAAGAAAGAATTAAGAAAGAAGTAAGAAAGAAGTAAGAAAGAAGTAAGAAAGAGGTAAGAAAGAAGAAAGAAAGAAGAAAGAAAGAAGAAAGAAAGAAGAAAGAAGTAAGAAAGAAGTAAGAAAGAAGTAAGAAAGAAGTAAGAAAGAAGAAAAAAGAAGTTAGAAAGAAGTAAGAAAGAAGAAAGAAAGAAGTAAGAAAGAAGAAAAAAAGAAGTAAGAAAGAAGAAAGAAAGAAGAAAGAAGAAAGAATGAAGTAAGAAAGAAGTAAGAAAGAAGAAAGAAAGAAGTAAGAAAGAAGTAAGAAAGAAGTAAGAAAGAAGAAAGAAAGAAGAAAGAAGTAAGAAAGAAGTAATAAAGAAGCAAGAAAGAAGTAAGAAAGAAGAAAGAAAGAATTAAGATGAAGAAAGAAAGAAGTAAAATAGAAGAAAGTTAGAAGTAAGAAAGATGTAAGAAAGAAAGAAGAAAGAAGTAAGAAAGAAGTAAGAAAGAAGAAAAAAGAAGTTAGAATGAAGTAAGAAAGAAGTAAGAAAGGAGTAAGAAAGAAGAAAGAAAGAAGTAAGAAAGAAGTAAGAAAGAATTAAGAAAGAAGTAAGAAAGAAGTAAGAAAGAAGTAAGAAAGAAGTAAGAAAGAAGTAAGAAAGAAGAAAGAAAAAAGTAAGAAAGAAGAAAAAAAGAAGTAAGAAAGAAGTAAGAAAGAATGAAGAAAGAAGTAAGAAAGAAGAAAGAAAGAAGTAAGAAAGAAGTAAGAAAGAAGTACGAAAGAAGGAAGAAAGAAGTAAGAAAGAAAGAAGGAAGAAAGAAGTAAGAAAGAAGTAAGAAAGAAGAAAGAAGTAAGAAAGAAGTAAGAAAGAAGTAAGAAAGAAATAAGAAAGAAGTAAGAAAGAAAGAAGAAAGAAGTAAGAAAGAAGTAAGAAAGAAGTAAGAAAGAAGTAAGAAAGAAAGAAGTAAGAACGAAGTAAGAACGAAGTAAGAAAGAAGTAAGAAAGAAGTAAGAAAGAAGTTAGAAAGAAGTAAGAAAGAAGTAAGAAAGAATAAAGAAGAAAGAAAGAAGTAAGAAAGAAGTAAGAAAGAAGTAAGAAAGAAGTAAGAAGGAAAGAAGAAAGAAGTAAGAAAGAAGAAAGAAAGAAGTATGAAAGAAGTAAGAAAGAAGTAAGAAAGAAAGAAGTAAGAACAAAGTAAGAAAGAAGTAAGAAAGAAGTAAGAAAGAAGTAAGAAAGAAGTTAGAAAGAAGAAAGAAGAAAGAAAGAAGTAAGAAAGAAGTAAGAAAGAAGTAAGAAGGAATGAAGAAAGAAGTAAGAAAGAAGTAGGAAAGAAGTTAGAAAGAAGTAAGAAAGAAGTAAGAAAGAAGTAAGAAAAAAGTAAGAAAGAAGTAAGAAAGAAGTAACAAAGAAAGAAGAAAGAAGTAAGAAAGAAGAAAGAAGTATGAAAGAAGTAAGAAAGAAGTAAGAAAGAAAGAAGTAAGAAAGAAGTAAGAAAGAAGTAAGAAAGAAGTTAGAAAGAAGTAAGAAAGAATTAAGAAAGAAGTTAGAAGTAAGAAAGAAGTAAGAAAGAAGTAGAGAAAAAAGTAAGAAAGAAGTAAGAAAGAGGTAAGAAAGAAAGAAGAAAGAAAGAAGAAAGAAAGACCTAAGAAAGAAGTAAGAAAGAAGAAAAAAGAAGAAAGAAAGAAGTAAGAAAGAAGTATGAAAGAAGTAAGAAAGAAGAAAAAAAGAAGTAAGAAAGAAGTAAGAAAGAAGTAAGAAAGAAGTAAGAAAGAAGTAAGAAAGAAGTAAGAAAGAAGAAAGAAAGAAGTAAGAAAGAAGAAAAAAAGAAGTAGGAAAGAATTAAGAAAGAAAGAAGAAAGAAGTAAGAAAGAAGAAAGAAAGAAGAAAGAAGTAAGAAAGAAGTACGAAAGAAGTAAGAAAGAAGTAAGAAAGAAAGAAGTAAGAAAGAAGTAAGAAAGAAGTAAGAAAGAAGAAAGAAGTAAGAAAGAAGTAAGAAAGAAGTAAGAAAGAAAGAAGTAAGAAAGAAGTAAGAAAGAAGAAAGAAGAAAGAAAGAAGTAAGAAAGAAGTAAGAAAGAAGTAAGAAGGAATGAAGAAAGAAGTAAGAAAGAAGTAGGAAAGAAGTTAGAAAGAAGTAAGAAAGAAGTAAGAAAGAAGTAAGAAAAAAGTAAGAAAGAAGTAAGAAAGAAGTAACAAAGAAAGAAGAAAGAAGTAAGAAAGAAGAAAGAAGTATGAAAGAAGTAAGAAAGAAGTAAGAAAGAAAGAAGTAAGAAAGAAGTAAGAAAGAAGTAAGAAAGAAGTAAGAAAGAAGTAAGAAAGAAGTAAGAAATAAGTAAGAAAGAAGTAAGAAAGAAGTAAGAAAGAAGAAAGAAAGAAGTAAGAAAGAAGAAAGAAGTAAGAAAGAAGTACGAAAGAAGTAAGAAAGAAGTAAGAAAGAAAGGAGTAAGAAAGAAGTAAGAAAGAAGTAAGAAAGAAGAAAGAAAGGAGTAAGAAAGAAGAAAGAAAGAAGTAAGAAAGAAGTAAGAAAGAATTAAGAAAGAAGTAAGAAAGAAGTAAGAAAGAAGTAAGAAAGAGGTAAGAAAGAAGAAAGAAAGAAGAAAGAAAGAAGAAAGAAAGAAGAAAGAAGTAAGAAAGAAGTAAGAAAGAAGTAAGAAAGAAGAAAAAAGAAGTTAGAAAGAAGTAAGAAAGAAGAAAGAAAGAAGTAAGAAAGAAGAAAAAAAGAAGTAAGAAAGAAGAAAGAAAGAAGAAAGAAGTAAGAATGAAGTAAGAAAGAAGTAAGAAAGAAGAAAGAAAGAAGTAAGAAAGAAGTAAGAAAGAAGTAAGAAAGAAGAAAGAAAGAAGAAAGAAGTAAGAAAGAAGTAATAAAGAAGCAAGAAAGAAGTAAGAAAGAAGAAAGAAAGAATTAAGATGAAGAAAGAAAGAAGTAAAATAGAAGAAAGTTAGAAGTAAGAAAGATGTAAGAAAGAAAGAAGAAAGAAGTAAGAAAGAAGTAAGAAAGAAGAAAAAAGAAGTTAGAATGAAGTAAGAAAGAAGTAAGAAAGGAGTAAGAAAGAAGAAAGAAAGAAGTAAGAAAGAAGTAAGAAAGAATTAAGAAAGAAGTAAGAAAGAAGTAAGAAAGAAGTAAGAAAGAAGTAAGAAAGAAGAAAGAAAGAAGTAAGAAAGAAGAAAAAAAGAAGTAAGAAAGAAGTAAGAAAGAATGAAGAAAGAAGTAAGAAAGAAGAAAGAAAGAAGTAAGAAAGAAGTAAGAAAGAAGTACGAAAGAAGGAAGAAAGAAGTAAGAAAGAAAGAAGTAAGAAAGAAGTAAGAAAGAAGTAAGAAAGAAGAAAGAAGTAAGAAAGAAGTAAGAAAGAAGTAAGAAAGAAATAAGAAAGAAGTAAGAAAGAAAGAAGAAAGAAGTAAGAAAGAAGTAAGAAAGAAGTAAGAAAGAAGTAAGAAAGAAAGAAGTAAGAACGAAAGAAGAAAGAAGTAAGAAAGAAGTAAGAAAGAAGTAAGAAAGAAGTAAGAAAGAAAGAAGTAAGAACGAAGTAAGAACGAAGTAAGAAAGAAGTAAGAAAGAAGTAAGAAAGAAGTTAGAAAGAAGTAAGAAAGAAGTAAGAAAGAAGTTAGAAAGAAGTAAGAAAGAAGTAAGAAAGAAGAAAGAAGAAAGAAAGAAGTAAGAAAGAAGTAAGAAAGAAGTAAGAAAGAAGTAAGAAGGAATGAAGAAAGAAGTAAGAAAGAAGTATGAAAGAAGTAAGAAAGAAGTAAGAAAGAAAGAAGTAAGAACGAAGTAAGAAAGAAGTAAGAAAGAAGTAAGAAAGAAGTAAGAAAGAAGTAAGAAAGAAGTAAGAAGGAATGAAGAAAGAAGTAAGAAAGAAGTAGGAAAGAAGTTAGAAAGAAGTAAGAAAGAAGTAAGAAAGAAGTAAGAAAAAAGTAAGAAAGAAGTAAGAAAGAAGTAACAAAGAAAGAAGAAAGAAGTAAGAAAGAAGAAAGAAGTATGAAAGAAGTAAGAAAGAAGTAAGAAAGAAAGAAGTAAGAAAGAAGTAAGAAAGAAGTAAGAAAGAAGTTAGAGAGAAGTAAGAAAGAATTAAGAAAGAAGTTAGAAGTAAGAAAGAAGTAAGAAAGAAGTAGAGAAAAAAGTAAGAAAGAAGTAAGAAAGAGGTAAGAAAGAAAGAAGAAAGAAAGAAGAAAGAAAGACCTAAGAAAGAAGTAAGAAAGAAGAAAAAAGAAGAAAGAAAGAAGTAAGAAAGAAGTATGAAAGAAGTAAGAAAGAAAAAAAAAGAAGTAAGAAAGAAGTAAGAAAGAAGTAAGAAAGAAGTAAGAAAGAAGTAAGAAAGAAGTAAGAAAGAAGAAACAAAGAAGTAAGAGAGAAGAAAAAAAGAAGTAAGAAAGAATTAAGAAAGAAAGAAGAAAGAAGTAAGAAAGAAGAAAGAAAGAAGAAAGAAGTAAGAAAGAAGTACGAAAGAAGTAAGAAAGAAGTAATAAAGGAAGAAGTAAGAAAGAAGTAAGAAAGAAGTAAGAAAGAAGAAAGAAGTAAGAAAGAAGTAAGAAAGAAATAAGAAAGAAGTAAGAAAGAAAGATGAAAGAAGTAAGAAAGAAGTAAGAAAGAAGTAACAAAGAAGAAAAAAGAAGTTAGAAAGAAGTAAGAAAGAAGTATGAAAGAAGTAAGAAAGAAGAAAGAAAGAAGTAAGAAAGAAGTAATTAAGAAGTAAAAAAGAAGTAAGAAATAATTAAGAAAGAAAGAAGAAAGAAGTAAGAAAGAAGTAAGAAAGAAGTAAGAAAGAAGTAAGAAAGAAGAAAGAAAGAAGTAAGAAAGAAGAAAGAAAGTAGTAAGAAAGAATAAAGAAAGAAGTAAGAAAGAAGTAAGAAAGAAAGAAGAAAGAAGTAAGAAAGAATTAAGAAAGAAGTAAGAAAGAAGTAAGAAAGAAGTAAGAAAGAAGTTAGAAAGAAGTAAGATAGAAGTAAGAAAGAAGTAGGAAAGAAGTAAGAAAGAAGTAAGAAAGAAAGAAGTAAGAAAGAAGTAATAAAGTAAGAAAGATGTTAGAAAGAAGCAAGAAAGAAGTAAGAAAGAAGTAAGAAAGAAAGAAGAAAGAAGTAAGAAAGAAGAAAGAAAGAAGTATGAGAGAAGTAAGAAAGAAAGAAGTAAGAAAGAAGTAAGAAAGAAGTAAGAAAGAAGTTAGAAAGAAGCAAGAAAAAGTAAGAAATAAGTTAGAAAGAAGTAAGAAAGAAGTAAGAAAGAAGTTAGAAATAAGTAAGAAATAAGTAAGAAAGAAGTAAGAAAGAAGTAAGAAAGAAGTAAGAAAGAAGTAAGAAAGAAGTAAGAAAGAAGTAAGAAAGAAGAAAAAAGAAGTTAGAAAGAAGTAAGAAAGAAGTAAGAAAGAAGTAAGAAAGAAGAAAGAAAGAAGTAAGAATGAAAGAAGAAAGAAGTAAGAAAGAAGTAAGAAAGAAGTAAGAAAGAAGTAAGAAAGAAGTAAGAAAGAAGTAAGAAAGAAGTAACAAAGAAAGAAGAAAGAAGTAAGAAAGAAGAAAGAAGTATGAAAGAAGTAAGAAAGAAGTAAGAAAGAAAGAAGTAAGAAAGAAGTAAGAAAGAAGTAAGAAAGAAGTTAGAAAGAAGTAAGAAAGAAGTAAGAAAGAAGTAAGAAAGAAGTAAGAAGGAATGAAGAAAGAAGTAGGAAAGTAGTAGGAAAAAAGTTAGAAAGAAGTAAGAAAGTAAGAAAGAAGTAAGAAAAAAGTAAGAAAGAAGTAAGAAAGAAGTAAGAAAGAAAGAAGAAAGAAGTAAGAAAGAAGAAAGAAGTATGAAAGAAGTAATAAAGAAGTAAGAAAGAAAGAAGTAAGAAATAAGTAAGAAAGAAGTAAGAAAGAAGTTAGAAAGAAGTAAGAAAGAAGTAAGAAAGAAGTTAGAAAGAAGTAAGAAAGAAGTAAGAAAGAAGTAAGAAAGAAGTAAGAAAGAAGTAAGAAAGGGGTAAGAAAGAAAGAAGAAAGAAAGAAGAAAGAAAGAAGTAAGAAAGAAGTAAGAAAGAAGAAAAAAGAAGAAAGAAAGAAGTAAGAAAGAAGTATGAAAGAAGTAAGAAAGAAGAAAAAAAGAAGTAGGAAAGAAGTAAGAAAGAAGTAAGAAAGAAGTAAGATAGAAGTAAGAAAGAAGTAGGAAAGAAGTATGAGAGAAGTAAGAAAGAAAGAAGTAAGAAAGAAGTAAGAAAGAAGTAAGAAAGAAGTTAGAAAGAAGCAAGAAAAAGTAAGAAAGAAGTTAGAAAGAAGTAAGAAAGAAGTAAGAAAGAAGTTAGAAATAAGTAAGAAATAAGTAAGAAAGAAGTAAGAAAGAAGTAAGAAAGAAGTAAGAAAGAAGTAAGAAAGAAGTAAGAAAGAAGTGAGAAAGAAGTAAGAAAGAAAGAAGAAAGAAAGAAGAAAGAAGTAAGAAAGAAGTAAGAAAGAAGTAAGAAAGAAGAAAGAAAGAAGAAAGAAAGAAGAAAGAAAGAAGAAAGAAGTAAGAAAGAAGTAAGAAAGAAGTAAGAAAGAAGTAAGAAAGAAGAAAAAATAAGTTAGAAAGAAGTAAGAAAGAAGAAAGAAAGAAGTAAGAAAGAAGAAAAAAAGAAGTAAGAAAGAAGAAAGAAAGATAGAAGAAAGAAGTAAGAATGAAGTAAGAAAGAAGTAAGAAAGAAGTAAGAAAGAAGTAAGAAAGAAGTAAGAAGGAATGAAGAAAGAAGAAAGAAGTAAGAAAGAAGTAATAAAGAAGCAAGAAATAAGTAAGAACGAAGAAAGAAAGAATTAAGAAAGAAGAAAGAAAGAAGTAAAATAGAAGAAAGTTAGAAGTAAGAAAGATGTAAGAAAGAAAGAAGAAAGAAGTAAGAAAGAAGTAAGAAAGAAGAAAAAAGAAGTTAGAATGAAGTAAGAAAGAAGTAAGAAAGGAGTAAGAAAGAAGAAAGAAAGAAGTAAGAAAGAAGAAAGAATTAAGAAAGAAGTAAGAAAGAAGTAAGAAAGAAGTAAGAAAGAAGTAAGAAATAAGAAAGAAAGAAGTAAGAAAGAAGAAAAAAAGAAGTAAGAAAGAAGTAAGAAAGAATGAAGAAAGAAGTAAGAAAGAAGAAAGAAAGAAGTAAGAAAGAAGTAAGAAAGAAGTACGAAAGAAGTAAGAAAGAAGTAAGTAAGAAAGAAGTAAGAAAGAAGTAAGAAAGAAGTAAGAAAGAAGAAAGAAGTAAGAAAGAAGTAAGAAAGAAGTAAGAAAGAAGAAAAAAGAAGTTAGAAAGAAGTAATAAAGAAGTAAGAAAGAAGTAAGAAAGAAAGAAGTAAGAAAGAAGTAAGAAAGAAGAAAGAAAGAAGTAAGAAGGAATGAAGAAAGAAGTAAGAAAGAAGAAAGAAAGAAGTATGAAAGAAGTAAGAAAGAAGTAAGAAAGAAAGAAGTAAGAACGAAGTAAGAACGAAGTAAGAAAGAAGTAAGAAAGAAGTAAGAAAGAAGTAAGAAAGAAGTTAGAAAGTAGTAAGAAAGAAGTAAGAAAGAAGTAAGAAAGAAGAAAGAAGAAAGAAAGAAGTAAGAAAGAAGTAAGAAAGAAGTAAGAAAGAAGTAAGAAGGAAAGAAGAAAGAAGTAAGAAAGAAGAAAAAAAGAAGTATGAAAGAAGTAAGAAACAAGTCAGAAAGAAAGAAGTAAGAACGAAGTAAGAAAGAAGTAAGAAAGAAGTAAGAAAGAAGTAAGAAAGAAGTTAGAAAGAAGTAAGAAAGAAGTAAGAAAGAAGTAAGAAAGAAGAAAGAAGAAAGAAAGAAGTAAGAAAGTAGTAAGGAAGAAGTAAGAAGGAATGAAGAAAGAAGTAAGAAAGAAGTAGGAAAGAAGTTAGAAAGAAGTAAGAAAGAAGTAAGAAAGAAGTAAGAAAAAAGTAAGAAAGAAGTAAGAAAGAAGTAACAAAGAAAGAAGAAAGAAGTAAGAAAGAAGAAAGAAGTATGAAAGAAGCAAGAAAGAAGTAAGAAAGAAAGAAGTAAGAAAGAAGTAAGAAAGAAGAAAGAAGTTAGAAAGAAGTAAGAAAGAAGTAAGAAAGAAGTTAGAAGTAAGAAAGAAGTAAGAAAAAAGTAAGAAAGAAGTAAGAAAGAGGTAAGAAAGAAAGAAGAAAGAAAGAAGAAAGAAAGAAGAAAGAAAGAGGTAAGAAAGAAGTAAGAAAGAAGAAAAAAGAAGAAAGAAAGAAGTAAGAAAGAAGTATGAAAGAAGTAAGAAAGAAGAAAAAAAGAAGTAAGAAAGAAGTAAGAAAGAAGTAAGAAAGAAGTAAGAAAGAATTAAGAAAGAAGTAAGAAAGAAGTAAGAAAGAAGTAAGAAAGAAGTAAGAAAGAAGAAAGAAAGAAGTAAGAAAGAAGAAAAAAAGAAGTAAGAAAGAAGTAAGAAAGAAAGAAGAAAGAAGTAAGAAAGAAGAAAGAAAGAAGAAAGAAGTAAGAAAGAAGTACGAAAGAAGTAAGAAAGAAGTAAGAAAAAAAGAAGTAAGAAAGAAGTAAGAAAGAATTAAGAAAGAAGAAAGAAGTAAGAAAGAAGTAAGAAAGAATTAAGAAAGAAATAAGAAAGAAGTAAGAAAGAAAGAAGAAAGAAGTAAGAAAGAAGTAAGAAAGAAGTAAGAAAGAAGAAAAAAGAAGTTAGAAAGAAGTAAGAAAGAAGTATGAAAGAAGTAAGAAAGAAGAAAGAAAGAAGTAAGAAAGAAGTAAGAAAGAAGTAAAAAAGAAGTAAGAAAGAAGTAAGAAAGAAAGAAGAAAGAAGTAAGAAAGAAGTAAGAAAGAAGTAAGAAAGAAGAAAGAAAGAAGTAAGAAAGAAGAAAGAAAGTAGTAAGAAAGAATAAAGAAAGAAGTAAGAAAGAAGTAAGAAAGAAAGAAGAAAGAAGTAAGAAAGAATTAAGAAAGAAGTAAGAAAGAAGTAAGAAAGAAGTAAGAAAGAAGTTAGTAAGAAGTAAGATAGAAGTAAGAAAGAAGTTGGAAAGAAGTAAGAAAGAAGTAAGAAAGAAGTAAGAAAGAAGTAAGAAAGAAGTAAGAAAGAAGTTAGAAAGAAGCAAGAAAAAGTAAGAAAGAAGTTAGAAAGAAGTAAGAAAGAAGTAAGAAAGAAGAAGGAAGAAGAAAGAAAGAAAGAAGAAAGAAGTAAGCAAGAAGTAAGCAAGAAGTAAGAAAGAAGTAAGAAAGAAGTAAGAAAGAAGTAACAAAGAAGTAAGAAAGAAGTAACAAAGAAAGAAGAAAGAAGTAAGAAAGAAGAAAGAAGTATGAAAGCAGTAAGAAAGAAGTAAGAAAGAAAGAAGTAAGAAAGAAGTAAGAAAGAAGAAAGAAGTTAGAAAGAAGTAAGAAAGAAGTAAGAAAGAAGTTAGAAGTAAGAAAGAAGTAAGAAAAAAGTAAGAAAGAAGTAAGAAAGAAGTAAGAAAGAGGGAAGAAAGAAAGAAGAAAGAAAGAAGAAAGAAAGAAGTAAGAAAGAAGTAAGAAAGAAGAAAAAAGAAGAAAGAAAGAAGTAAGAAAGAAGTATGAAAGAAGTAAGAAAGAAGAAAAAAAGAAGTAAGAAAGAAGTAAGAAAGAAGTAACAAAGAAGTAAGAAAGAAGTAAGAAGGAATGAAGAAAGAAGTAAGAAAGAAGTAAGAAAGAAGTAAGAAAGAAGTGAGAAAGAAGTAAGAAATAAAGAAGAAAGAAAGAAGAAAGAAGTAAGAAAGAAGTAAGGAAGAAGTAAGAAAGAAGAAAGAAAGAAGAAAGAAAGAAGAAAGAAAGAAGTAAGAAAGAAGTAAGAAAGAAGAAAAAAGAAGAAAGAAAGAAGTAAGAAAGAAGTATGAAAGAAGTAAGAAAGAAGAAAAAAAGAAGTAAGAAAGAAGTAAGAAAGAAGTAAGAAAGAAGTAAGACAGAAGTAAGAAAGAAGTAGGAAAGAAGTAAGAAAGAAGTAAGAAAGAAAGAAGTAAGAAAGAAGTAATAAAGAAGTAAGAAAGATGTTAGAAAGAAGCAAGAAAGAAGTAAGAAATAAGTAAGAAAGAAAGAAGAAAGAAGTAAGAAAGAAGAAAGAAAGAAGTATGAGAGAAGTAAGAAAGAAAGAAGTAAGAAAGAAGTAAGAAAGAAGTAAGAAAGAAGTTAGAAAGAAGCAAGAAAAAGTAAGAAAGAAGTTAGAAATAAGTAAGAAAGAAGTAAGAAAGAAGTTAGAAATAAGTAAGAAAGAAGTAAGAAAGAAGTAAGAAAGAAGTGAGAAAGAAGTGAGAAAGAAAGAAGAAAGAAAGAAGAAAGAAGTAAGAAAGAAGTAAGAAAGAAGTAAGAAAGAAGAAAGAAAGAAGAAAGAAAGAAGAAAGAAAGAAGAAAGAAGTAAGAAAGAAGAAAGAAAGAAGTAAGAAAGAAGTAAGAAAGAAGAAAGAAAGAAGTAAGAAAGAAAAAAAGAAGTAAGAAAGAAGAAAGAAAGATAGAAGAAAGAAGTAAGAATGAAGTAAGAAAGAAGTAAGAAAGAAGTCAGAAAGAAGTAAGAAAGAAGTAAGAAGGAATGAAGAAAGAAACAAGAAAGAAAGAAGAAAGAAGAAAGAAAGAAGTAAGAAAGAAGAAAGAAAGAAGTAAGAAAGAAGTAAGAAAGAAGTAAGAAAGAAGTAAGAAAGAAGAAAGAAAGAAGAAAGAAGTAAGAAAGAAGTAATAAAGAAGCAAGAAAAAGTAAGAACGAAGAAAGAAAGAATTAAGAAAGAAGAAAGAAAGAAGTAAAATAGAAGAAAGTTAGAAGTAAGAAAGATGTAAGAAAGAAAGAAGAAAGAAGTAAGAAAGAAGTAAGAAAGAAGAAAAAAGAAGTTAGAATGAAGTAAGAAAGAAGTAAGAAAGGAGTAAGAAAGAAGAATGAAAGAAGTAAGAAAGAAGTAAGAAAGAATTAAGAAAGAAGTAAGAAAGAAGTAAGAAAGAAGTAAGAAAGAAGTAAGAAAGAAGTAAGAAAGAAGTAAGAAAGAAGTAGGAAAGAAGAAAGAAAGAAGTAAGAAAGAAGAAAAAAAGAAGTAAGAAAGAAGTAAGAAAGAATGAAGAAAGAAGTAAGAAAGAAGAAAGAAAGAAGTAAGAAAGAAGTAAGAAAGAAGTACGAAAGAAGTAAGAAAGAAGTAAGAAAGAAAGAAGTAAGAAAGAAGTAAGAAAGAAGTAAGAAAGAAGAAAGAAGAAAGAAAGAAGTAAGAAAGAGGTAAGAAAGAAATAAGAAAGAAGTAAGAGAGAAAGAAGAAAGAAGTAAGAAAGAAGTAAGAAAGAAGTAAGAAAGAAGTAAGAAAGAAGAAAAAAGAAGTTAGAAAGAAGTAATAAATAAGTAAGAAAGAAGTAAGAAAGAAGTAAGAAGGAATGAAGAAAGAAGTAAGAAAGAAGAAAGAAAGAAGTATGAAAGAAGTAAGAAAGAAGTAAGAAAGAAAGAAGTAAGAACGAAGTAAGAACGAAGTAAGAAAGAAGTAAGAAAGAAGTAAGAAAGAAGTAAGAAAGAAGTTAGAAAGTAGTAAGAAAGAAGTAAGAAAGAAGTAAGAAAGAAGAAAGAAGAAAGAAAGAAGTAAGAAAGAAGAAAGAAAGAAGTAAGAAAGAAGTAAGAAGGAAAGAAGAAAGAAGTAAGAAAGAAGAAAGAAAGAAGTATGAAAGAAGTAAGAAAAAAGTAAGAAAGAAAGAAGTAAGAAAGAAGTAATAAAGAAGTAAGAAAGATGTTAGAAAGAAGCAAGAAAGAAGTAAGAAATAAGTAAGAAAGAAAGAAGAAAGAAGTAAGAAAAAAGAAAGAAAGAAGTATGAGAGAAGTAAGAAAGAAAGAAGTAAGAAAGAAGTAAGAAAGAAGTAAGAAAGAAGTTAGAAAGAAGCAAGAAAAAGTAAGAAAGAAGTTAGAAAGAAGAAAGAAGTAAGAAAGAAGTTAGAAATAAGTAAGAAATAAGTAAGAAAGAAGTAAGAAAGAAGTAAGAAAGAAGTAAGAAAGAAGTAAGAAAGAAGTGAGAAAGAAGTGAGAAAGAAAGAAGAAAGAAAGAAGAAAGAAGTAAGAAAGAAGTAAGAAAGAAGAAAGAAAGAAGAAAGAAAGAAGAAAGAAAGAAGAAAGAAAGAAGAAAGAAGTAAGAAAGAAGTAAGAAAGAAGTAAGAAAGAAGTAAGAAAGAAGTAAGAAAGAAGTAAGAAAGAAGTAAGAAAGAAGAAAGAAAGAAGAAAGAAGTAAGAAAGAAGTAATAAAGAAGCAAGAAAGAAGTAAGAACGAAGAAAGAAAGAATTAAGAAAGAAGAAAGAAAGAAGTAAAATAGAAGAAAGTTAGAAGTAAGAAAGATGTAAGAAAGAAAGAAGAAAGAAGTAAGAAAGAAGTAAGAAAGAAGAAAAAAGAAGTTAGAATGAAGTAAGAAAGAAGTAAGAAAGGAGTAAGAAAGAAGAAAGAAAGAAGTAAGAAAGAAGTAAGAAAGAATTAAGAAAGAAGTAAGAAAGAAGTAAGAAAGAAGTAAGAAAGAAGTAAGAAAGAAGTAAGAAAGAAGTAAGAAAGAAGTAGGAAAGAAGAAAGTAAGAAGTAAGAAAGAAGAAAAAAGAAGTAAGAAAGAAGTAAGAAAGAATGAAGAAAGAAGTAAGAAAGAAGAAAGAAAGAAGTAAGAAAGAAGTAAGAAAGAAGTACGAAAGAAGTACGAAAGAAGTAAGAAAGAAATAAGTAAGAAAGAAGTAAGAAAGAAGTAAGAAAGAAGAAAGAAGTAAGAAAGAAGTAAGAAAGAAGTAAGAAAGAAATAAGAAAGAAGTAAGAAAGAAAGAAGAAAGAAGTAAGAAAGAAGTAAGAAAGAAGTAAGAAAGAAGTAAGAAAGAAGAAAAAAGAAGTTAGAAAGAAGTAATAAATAAGTAAGAAAGAAGTAAGAAAGAAAGAAGTAAGAAAGAAGTAAGAAAGAAGAAAGAAAGAAGTAAGAAGGAATGAAGAAAGAAGTAAGAAAGAAGAAAGAAAGAAGTATGAAAGAAGTAAGAAAGAAGTAAGAAAGAAAGAAGTAAGAACGAAGTAAGAACGAAGTAGAAAGAAGTAAGAAAGAAGTAAGAAAGAAGTAAGAAAGAAGTTAGAAAGTAGTAAGAAAGAAGTAAGAAAGAAGTAAGAAAGAAGAAAGAAGAAAGAAAGAAGTAAGAAAGAAGTAAGAAAGAAGTAAGAAAGAAGTAAGAAAGAAGTAAGAAGGAAAGAAGAAAGAAGTAAGAAAGAAGAAAGAAAGAAATATGAAAGAAGTAAGAAACAAGTAAGAAAGAAAGAAGTAAGAAAGAAGTAATAAAGAAGTAAGAAAGATGTTAGAAAGAAGCAAGAAAGAAGTAAGAAATAAGTAAGAAAGAAAGAAGAAAGAAGTAAGAAAGAAGAAAGAAAGAAGTATGAGAGAAGTAAGAAAGAAAGAAGTAAGAAAGAAGTAAGAAAGAAGTAAGAAAGAAGTTAGAAATAAGTAAGAAATAAGTAAGAAAGAAGTAAGAAAGAAGTAAGAAAGAAGTAAGAAAGAAGTAAGAAAGAAGTGAGAAAGAAGTGAGAAAGAAAGAAGAAAGAAAGAAGAAAGAAGTAAGAAAGAAGTAAGAAAGAACTAAGAAAGAAGAAAGAAAGAAGAAAGAAAGAAGAAAGAAAGAAGAAAGAAAGAAGAAAGAAGTAAGAAAGAAGTAAGAAAGAAGTGAGAAAGAAGAAAAAAGAAGTTAGAAAGAAGTAAGAAAGAAGAAAGAAAGAAGTAAGAAAGAAGAAAAAAAGAAGTAAAAAAGAAGAAAGAAAGATAGAAGAAAGAAGTAAGAATGAAGTAAGAAAGAAGTAAGAAAGAAGTAAGAAAGAAGTAAGAAAGAAGTAAGAAGGAATGAAGAAAGAAACAAGAAAGAAAGAAGAAAGAAGAAAGAAAGAAGTAAGAAAGAAGAAAGAAAGAAGTAAGAAAGAAGTAAGAAAGAAGTAAGAAAGAAGAAAGAAAGAAGAAAGAAGTAAGAAAGAAGTAATAAAGAAGCAAGAAAGAAGTAAGAACGAAGAAAGAAAGAATTAAGAAAGAAGAAAGAAAGAAGTAAAATAGAAGAAAGTTAGAAGTAAGAAAGATGTAAGAAAGAAAGAAGAAAGAAGTAAGAAAGAAGTAAGAAAGAAGAAAAAAGAAGTTAGAATGAAGTAAGAAAGAAGTAAGAAAGGAGTAAGAAAGAAGAAAGAAAGAAGTAAGAAAGAAGTAAGAAAGAATTAAGAAAGAAGTAAGAAAGAAGTAAGAAAGAAGTAAGAAAGAAGTAAGAAAGAAGTAAGAAAGAAGTAAGAAAGAAGTAGGAAAGAAGAAAGAAAGAAGTAAGAAAGAAGAAAAAAAGAAGTAAGAAAGAAGTAAGAAAGAATGAAGAAAGAAGTAAGAAGGAAGAAAGAAAGAAGTAAGAAAGAAGTAAGAAAGAAGTACGAAAGAAGTAAGAAAGAAGTAAGAAAGAAATAAGTAAGAAAGAAGTAAGAAAGAAGTAAGAAAGAAGAAAGAAGTAAGAAAGAAGTAAGAAAGAAGTAAGAAAGAATTAAGAAAGAAGTAAGAAAGAAAGAAGAAAGAAGTAAGAAAGAAGGAAAAAGAAGTTAGAAAGAAGTAATAAATAAGTAAGAAAGAAGTAAGAAAGAAAGAAGTAAGAAAGAAGTAAGAAAGAAGAAAGAAAGAAGTAAGAAGGAATGAAGAAAGAAGTAAGAAAGAAGAAAGAAAGGAGTATGAAAGAAGTAAGAAAGAAGTAAGAAAGAAAGAAGTAAGAACGAAGTAAGAACGAAGTAAGAAAGAAGTAAGAAAGAAGTAAGAAAGAAGTAAGAAAGAAGTAAGAAAGAAGAAAGAAGAAAGAAAGAAGTAAGAAAGAAGTAAGAAAGAAGTAAGAAAGAAGTAAGAAGGAAAGAAGAAAGAAGTAAGAAAGAAGTTAGAAAGAAGCAAGAAAAAGTAAAAAAGAAGATAGAAAGAAGAAAGAAGTAAGAAAGAAGTTAGAAAGAAGTAAGAAATAAGTACGAAAGAAGTAAGAAAGAAGTAAGAAAGAAGTAAGAAAGAAGTAAGAAAGAAGTAAGAAAGAAGAAAGAAGAAAGAAAGAAGTAAGAAAGAAGTAAGAAAGAAGTAAGAAAGAAGTAAGAAGGAATGAAGAAAGAAGTAAGAAAGAAGTAGGAAAGAAGTTAGAAAGAAGTAAGAAAGAAGTAAGAAAGAAGTAAGAAAAAAGTAAGAAAGAAGTAAGAAAGAAGTAACAAAGAAAGAAGAAAGAAGTAAGAAAGAAGAAAGAATTATGAAAGAAGTAAGAAAGAAGTAAGAAAGAAAGAAGTAAGAAAGAAGTAAGAAAGAAGTAAGAAAGAAGTTAGAAAGAAGTAAGAAAGAAGTAAGAAAGAAGTTAAAAGTAAGAAAGAGGTAAGAAAAAAGTAAGAAAGAAGTAAGAAAGAGGTAAGAAAGAAAGAAGAAAGAAAGAAGAAAGAAAGAAGTAAGAAAGAAGTAAGAAAGAAGAAAAAAGAAGAAAGAAAGAAGTAAGAAAGAAGTATGAAAGAAGTAAGAAAGAAGAAAAAAAGAAGTAAGAAAGAAGTAAGAAAGAAGTAAGAAAGAAGTAAGAAAGAAGTAAGAAAGAAGTAAGAAAGAAGTAAGAAAGAAGTAAGAAAGAAGTAAGAAAGAAGAAAGAAAGAAGTAAGAAAGAAGAAAAAGAGAAGTAAGAAAGAAGTAAGAAAGAAAGAAGAAAGAAGTAAGAAAGAAGAAAGAAAGAAGAAAGAAGTAAGAAAGAAGTACGAAAGAAGTAAGAAAGAAGTAAGAAAGAAAGAAGTAAGAAAGAAGAAAGAAGTAAGAAAGAAGAAAGAAGTAAGAAAGAAGTAAGAAAGAAGTAAGAAAGAAATAAGAAAGAAGTAAGAAAGAAAGAAGAAAGAAGTAAGAAAGAAGGAAGAAAGAAGTAAGAAAGAAGAAAAAAGAAGTTAGAAAGAAGTAAGAAAGAAGTATGAAAGAAGTAAGAAAGAAGAAAGAAAGAAGTAAGAAAGAAGTAAGAAAGAAGTAAAAAAGAAGTAAGAAAGAAGTAAGAAAGAAAGAAGAAAGAAGTAAGAAAGAAGTAAGAAAGAAGTAAGAAAGAAGTAAGAAAGAAGAAAGAAAGAAGTAAGAAAGAAGAAAGAAAGTAGTAAAAAGAATAAAGAAAGAAGTAAGAAAGAAGTAAGAAAGAAAGAAGAAAGAAGAAAGAATTAAGAAAGAAGTAAGAAAGAAGTAAGAAAGAAGTTAGTAAGAAGTAAGATAGAAGTAAGAAAGAAGTAGGAAAGAAGTAAGAAAGAAAGAAGAAAGAAGTAAGAAAGAAGAAAGAAAGAAGTATTAGAGAAGTAAGAAAGAAAGAAGTAAGAAAGAAGTAAGAAAGAAGTAAGAAAGAAGTTAGAAAGAAGCAAGAAAAAGTAAGAAAGAAGTTAGAAAGAAGTAAGAAAGAAGTAAGAAAGAAGAAAGAAAGAAGAAAGAAAGAAAGAAGAAAGAAGTAAGCAAGAAGTAAGAAAGAAGTAAGAAAGAAGTAAGAAAGAAGTAAGAAAGAAGTAAGAAAGAAGTAAGAAAGAAGTAACAAAGAAAGAAGAAAGAAGTAAGAAAGAAGAAAGAAGTATGAAAGAAGTAAGAAAGAAGTAAAGAAAGAAGTAAGAAAGAAGTAAGAAAGAAGTTAGAAAGAAGTAAGAAAGAAGTAAGAAAGAAGTAAGAAAGAAGTAAGAAGGAATGAAGAAAGAAGTAAGAAAGTAGTAGGAAAGAAGTTAGAAAGAAGTAAGAAAGAAGTAAGAAAGAAGTAAGAAAAAAGTAAGAAAGAAGTAAGAAAGAAGTAAGAAAGAAAGAAGTAAGAAAGAAGTAAGAAAGAAGTAAGAAAGAAGTTAGAAAGAAGTAAGAAAGAAGTAGGAAAGAAGTTAGAATGAAGTAAGAAATAAGTTAGAAAGAAGTAAGAAAGAAGTAATAAAGAAGTAAGAAAAAGGTAAGAAAGAAAGAAGAAAGAAAGAAGAAAGAAAGAAAGAAGTAAGAAAGAAGAAAAAAGAAGAAAGAAAGAAGTAAGAAAGAAGTATGAAAGAAGTAAGAAAGAAAAAAAAAAGAAATAAGAAAGAAGTAAGAAAGAAGTAAGATAGAAGTAAGAAAGAAGTAGGAAAGAAGTAAGAAAGAAGTAAGAAAGAAAGAAGTAAGAAAGAAGTAATAAAGAAGTAAGAAAGATGTTAGAAAGAAGCAAGAAAGAAGTAAGAAAGAAGTAAGAAAGAAAGAAGAAAGAAGTAAGAAAGAAGAAAGAAAGAAGTATGAGAGAAGTAAGAAAGAAAGAAGTAAGAAAGAAGTAAGAAAGAAGTTAGAAAGAAGCAAGAAAAAGTAAAAAAGAAGATAGAAAGAAGAAAGAAGTAAGAAAGAAGTTAGAAAGAAGTAAGAAATAAGTACGAAAGAAGTAAGAAAGAAGTAAGAAAGAAGTAAGAAAGAAGTAAGAAAGAAGTAAGAAAGAAGTAAGAAAGAAGTAAGAAAGAAGTAAGAAAGAAGTAAGAAAGAAGAAAAAAGAAGTTAGAAAGAAGTAAGAAAGAAGTAAGAAAGAAGTAAGAAAGAAGAAAGAAAGAAGTAAGAAAGAAAGAAGAAAGAAGTAAGAAAGAAGTAAGAAAGAAGTAAGAAAGAAGTAAGAAAGAAGTAAGAAAGATGTAAGAAAGAAGTAAGAAAGAAAGATGAAAGAAGTAAGAAAGAAGAAAGAAGTATGAAAGAAGTAAGAAAGAAGTAAGAAAGAAAGAAGTAAGAAAGAAGTAAGAAAGAAGTTAGAAAGAAGTAAGAAAGAAGTAAGAAAGAAGTAAGAAGGAATGAAGAAAGAAGTAAGAAAGAAGTAGGAAAGAATTTAGAAAGAAGTAAGAAAGAAGTAAGAAAGAAGTAAGAAAAAAGTAAGAAAGAAGTAAGAAAGAAGTAAGAAAGAAAGAAGAAAGAAGTAAGAAAGAATAAAGAAGTATGAAAGAAGTAAGAAAGAAGTAAGAAAGAAAGAAGTAATAAAGAAGTAAGAAAGAAGTAAGAAAGAAGTTAGAAAGAAGTAAGAAAGAAGTAAGAAAGAAGTTAGAAAGAAGTAAGAAAGAAGTAAGAAAGAAGTAAGAAAGAAGTAAGAAAGAGGTAAGAAAGAAAGAAGAAAGAAAGAAGAAAGAAAGAAGTAAGAAAGAAGTAAGAAAGAAGAAAAAAGAAGAAAGAAAGAAGTAAGAAAGAAGTATGAAAGAAGTAAGAAAGAAGAAAAAAAAGAAGTAAGAAAGAAGTAAGAAAGAAGTAAGAAAGGAGTAAGAAAGAGGTAAGAAAGAAAGAAGAAAGAAAGAAGAAAGAAAGAAGTAAGAAAGAATTAAGAAGGAATGAAGAAAGAAGTAAGAAAGAAGTAAGAAAGAAGTAAGAAAGAAGTGAGAAAGAAGTAAGAAATAAAGAAGAAAGAAGTAAGGAAGAAGTAAGAAAGAAGAAAGAAAGAAGAAAGAAAGAAGAAAGAAAGAAGAAAGAAGTAAGAAAGAAGTAAGAAAGAAGTAAGAAAGAAGTAAGAAAGAAGAAAAAAGAAGTTAGAAAGAAGTAGGAAAGAAGAAAGAAAGAAGTAAGAAAGAAGAAAAAAAGAAGTAACAAAGAAGAAAGAAAGATAGAAGAAAGAAGTAAGAATGAAGTAAGAAAGAAGTAAGAAAGTAGTAAGAAAGAAGAAAGAAAGAATTAAGAAAGAAGAAAGAAAGAAGTAAAATAGAAGAAAGTTAGAAGTAAGAAAGATGTAAGAAAGAAAGAAGTAAGAAGTAAGAAAGATGTAAGAAAGAAAGAAGTAAGAAAGAAGTAAGAAAGAAGTAAGAAAGAAGAAAGAAAGAAGAAAGAAGTAAGAAAGAAGTTAGAAAGAAGTAAGAAATAAGTAAGAAAGAAGTAAGAAAGAAGTAAGTAATAAGTAAGAAAGAGGTAAGAAAGAAGCAAGAAATAAGTAAGAAAGAGGTAAGAAAGAAAGAAGAAATAAGTAAGAAAGAGGTAAGAAAGAAAGAAGAAAGAAAGAAGAAAGAAAGAAGTAAGAAAGAAGTAAGAAAGAAGAAAAAAGAAGTTAGAATGAAGTAGGAAAGAAGTAAGAAAGGAGTAAGAAAGAAGTAAGAAAGAAGTAAGAAAGAAGTAAAAGGAATGAAGAAAGAAGTAAGAAAGTAGTAGGAAAGAAGTTAGAAAGAAGTAAGAAAGAAGTAAGAAAGAAGTAAGAAAAAAGTAAGAAAGAAGTAAGAAAGAAGTAAGAAAGAAAGAAGTAAGAAAGAAGTAAGAAAGAAGTAAGAAAGAAGTTAGAAAGAAGTAAGAAAGAAGTAGGAAAGAAGTTAGAAAGAAGTAAGAAATAAGTAAGAAAGAAGTAAGAAAGAAGTAAGAAAAAGGTAAGAAAGAAAGAAGAAAGAAAGAAGAAAGAAAGAAAGAAGTAAGAAAGAAGAAAAAAGAAGAAAGAAAGAAGTAAGAAAGAAGTGTGAAAGAAGAAAGAAGAAAAAAAGAAGTAAGAAAGAAGTAAGAAAGAAGTAAGAAAGAAGTAAGATAGAAGTAAGAAAGAAGTAGGAAAGAAGTAAGAAAGAAGTAAGAAAGAAAGAAGTAAGAAAGAAGTAATAAAGAAGTAAGAAAGATGTTAGAAAGAAGCAAGAAAGAAGTAAGAAAGAAGTAAGAAAGAAAGAAGAAAGAAGTAAGAAAGAAGAAAGAAAGAAGTATGAGAGAAGTAAGAAAGAAAGAAGTAAGAAAGAAGTAAGAAAGAAGTAAGAAAGAAGTTAGAAAGAAGCAAGAAAAAGTAAAAAAGAAGATAGAAAGAAGAAAGAAGTAAGAAAGAAGTTAGAAAGAAGTAAGAAATAAGTACGAAAGGAGTAAGAAAGAAGTAAGAAAGAAGTAAGAAAGAAGTACGAAAGAAGTAAGAAAGAAGTAAGAAAGAAGTAAGAAAGAAGTAAGAAAGAAGTAAGAAAGAAGTAAGAAAGAAGTAAGAAAGAAGTAAGAAAGAAGAAAAAAGAAGTTAGAAAGAAGTAAGAAAGAAGTAAGAAAGAAGTAAGAAAGAAGAAAGAAAGAAGTAAGAAAGAAAGAAGAAAGAAGTAAGAAAGAAGTAAGAAAGAAGTAAGAAAGAAGTAAGAAAGAAGTAAGAAAGATGTAAGAAAGAAGTAAGAAAGAAAGATGAAAGAAGTAAGAAAGAAGAAAGAAGTATGAAAGAAGTAAGAAAGAAGTAAGAAAGAAAGAAGTAAGAAAGAAGTAAGAAAGAAGTTAGAAAGAAGTAAGAAAGAAGTAAGAAAGAAGTAAGAAGGAATGAAGAAAGAAGTAAGAAAGAAGTAGGAAAGAATTTAGAAAGAAGTAAGAAAGAAGTAAGAAAGAAGTAAGAAAAAAGTAAGAAAGAAGTAAGAAAGAAGTAAGAAAGAAAGAAGAAAGAAGTAAGAAAGAATAAAGAAGTATGAAAGAAGTAAGAAAGAAGTAAGAAAGAAAGAAGTAATAAAGAAGTAAGAAAGAAGTAAGAAAGAAGTTAGAAAGAAGTAAGAAAGAAGTAAGAAAGAAGTTAGAAAGAAGTAAGAAAGAAGTAAGAAAGAAGTAAGAAAGAAGTAAGAAAGAGGTAAGAAAGAAAGAAGAAAGAAAGAAGAAAGAAAGAAGTAAGAAAGAAGTAAGAAAGAAGAAAAAAGAAGAAAGAAAGAAGTAAGAAAGAAGTATGAAAGAAGTAAGAAAGAAGAAAAAAAGAAGTAAGAAAGAAGTAAGAAAGAAGTAAGAAAGAAGTAAGAAAGAAGTAAGAAAGAAGTAAGAAGGAATGAAGAAAGAAGTAAGAAAGAAGTAAGAAAGAAGTAAGAAAGAAGTGAGAAAGAAGTAAGAAATAAAGAAGAAAGAAGTAAGGAAGAAGTAAGAAAGAAGAAAGAAAGAAGAAAGAAAGAAGAAAGAAAGAAGAAAGAAGTAAGAAAGAAGTAAGAAAGAAGTAAGAAAGAAGTAAGAAAGAAGAAAAAAGAAGTTAGAAAGAAGTAAGAAAGAAGAAAGAAAGAAGTAAGAAAGAAGAAAAAAAGAAGTAACAAAGAAGAAAGAAAGATAGAAGAAAGAAGTAAGAATGAAGTAAGAAAGAAGTAGGAAAGTAGTAAGAAAGAAGAAAGAAAGAATTAAGAAAGAAGAAAGAAAGAAGTAAAATAGAAGAAAGTTAGAAGTAAGAAAGATGTAAGAAAGAAAGAATTAAGAAGAAAGAAAGAAGTAAAATAGAAGAAAGTTAGAAGTAAGAAAGATGTAAGAAAGAAAGAAGTAAGAAAGAAGTAAGAAAGAAGTAAGAAAGAAGTTAGAAAGAAGTAAGAAAGAAGTAAGAAAGAAGTTAGAAAGAAGTAAGAAATAAGTAAGAATGAAGTAAGAAAGAAGTAAGAAATAAGTAAGAAAGAGGTAAGAAAGAAGCAAGAAATAAGTAAGAAAGAGGTAAGAAAGAAAGAAGAAATAAGTAAGAAAGAGGTAAGAAAGAAAGAAGAAAGAAAGAAGAAAGAAAGAAGTAAGAAAGAAGTAAGAAAGAAGAAAAAAGAAGTTAGAATGAAGTAGGAAAGAAGTAAGAAAGGAGTAAGAAAGAAGTAAGAAAGAAGTAAGAAAGAAGTAAGAAGGAATGAAGAAAGAAGTAAGAAAGTAGTAGGAAAGAAGTTAGAAAGAAGTAAGAAAGAAGTAAGAAAGAAGTAAGAAAAAAGTAAGAAAGAAGTAAGAAAGAAGTAAGAAAGAAACAAGTAAGAAAGAAGTAAGAAAGAAGTAAGAAAGAAGTTAGAAAGAAGTAAGAAAGAAGTAGGAAAGAAGTTAGAAAGAAGTAAGAAATAAGTAAGAAAGAAGTAAGAAAGAAGTAAGAAAAAGGTAAGAAAGAAAGAAGAAAGAAAGAAGAAAGAAAGAAAGAAGTAAGAAAGAAGAAAAAAGAAGAAAGAAAGAAGTAAGAAAGAAGTATGAAAGAAGAAAGAAGAAAAAAAGAAGTAAGAAAGAAGTAAGAAAGAAGTAAGAAAGAAGTAAGATAGAAGTAAGAAAGAAGTAGGAAAGAAGTAAGAAAGAAGTAAGAAAGAAAGAAGTAAGAAAGAAGTAATAAAGAAGTAAGAAAGATGTTAGAAAGAAGCAAGAAAGAAGTAAGAAAGAAGTAAGAAAGAAAGAAGAAAGAAGTAAGAAAGAAGAAAGAAAGAAGTATGAGAGAAGTAAGAAAGAAAGAAGTAAGAAAGAAGTAAGAAAGAAGTAAGAAAGAAGAAAGAAAGAAGAAAGAAGTAAGAAAGAAGTAATAAAGAAGCAAGAAAGAAGTAAGAACGAAGAAAGAAAGAATTAAGAATGAAGAAAGAAAGAAGTAAGAAAGAAGAAAAAAAGAAGTAAGAAAGAAGTAAGAAAGAAAGAAGAAAGAAGTAAGAAAGAAGAAAGAAAGAAGAAAGAAGTAAGAAAGAAGTACGAAAGAAGTAAGAAAGAAGTAAGAAAGAAAGAAGTAAGAAAGAAGTAAGAAAGAAGTAAGAAAGAAGTAAGAAAGAAGTATGAAAGAATTAAGAAAGAAGAAAGAAAGAAGTAAGAAAGAAGTAAGAAAGAAGTAAAAAAGAAGTAAGAAAGAAGTAAGAAAGAAAGAAGAAAGAAGTAAGAAAGAAGTAAGAAAGAAGTAAGAAAGAAGTAAGAAAGAAGAAAGAAAGAAGTAAGAAAGAAGAAAGAAAGTAGTAAAAAGAATAAAGAAAGAAGTAAGAAAGAAGTAAGAAAGAAAGAAGAAAGAAGTAAGAAAGAATTAAGAAAGAAGTAAGAAAGAAGTAAGAAAGAAGTAAGAAAGAAGTTAGTAGGAAGTAAGATAGAAGTAAGAAAGAAGTAGGAAAGAAGTAAGAAAGAAGTAAGAAAGAAAGAAGAAAGAAGTAAGAAAGAAGTAAGAAAAAAGTACGAAAGAAGTAAGAAAGAAGTAAGAAAGAAAGAAGTAAGAAAGAAGTAAGAAAGAAGTAAGAAAGAAGTAAGAAAGAAAGAAGAAAGAAGTAAGAAAGAAGTAAGAAAGAAGTAAGAAAGAAGTAAGAAAGAAGTAAGAAAGAAGAAAAAAGAAGTTAGAAAGAAGTAATAAATAAGTAAGAAAGAAGTAAGAAAGAAAGAAGTAAGAAAGAAGTAAGAAAGAAGAAAGAAAGAAGTAAGAAGGAATGAAGAAAGAAGTAAGAAAGAAGAAAGAAAGAAGTATGAAAGAAGTAAGAAAGAAGTAAGAAAGAAAGAAGTAAGAACGAAGTAAGAACGAAGTAAGAAAGAAGTACGAAAGAAGTAAGAAAGAAGTAAGAAAGAAGTTAGAAAGTAGTAAGAAAGAAGTAAGAAAGAAGTAAGAAAAAAGAAAGAAGAAAGAAAGAAGTAAGAAAGAAGTAAGAAAGAAGTAAGAAAGAAGTAAGAAGGAAAGAAGACAGAAGTAAGAAAGAAGAAAGAAAGAAGTAAGAAACAAGTAAGAAAGAAAGAAGTAAGAACGAAGTAAGAAAGAAGTAAGAAAGAAGTAAGAAAGAAGTAAGAAAGAAGATAGAAAGAAGTAAGAAAGAAGTAAGAAAGAAGTAAGAAAGAAGAAAGAAGAAAGAAAGAAGTAAGAAAGAAGTAAGAAAGTAGTAAGAAAGAAGTAAGAAGGAATGAAGAAAGAAGTAAGAAAGAAGTAGGAAAGAAGTTAGAAAGAAGTTAGAAAGAAGTAAGAAAGAAGTAAGAAAAAAGTAAGAAAGAAGTAAGAAAGAAGTAACAAATAAAGAAGAAAGAAGTAAGAAAGAAGAAAGAAGTATGAAAGAAGTAAGAAAGAAGTAAGAAAGAAAGAAGTAAGAAAGAACTAAGAAAGAAGTAAGAAAGAAGTTAGAAAGAAGTAAGAAAGAAGTAAGAAAGAAGTTAGAAGTAAGAAAGAAGTAAGAAAAAAGTAAGAAAGAAGTAAGAAAGAGGTAAGAAAGAAAGAAGAAAGAAAGAAGAAAGAAAGAAGTAAGAAAGAAGTAAGAAAGAAGAAAAAAGAAGAAAGAAAGAAGTAAGAAAGAAGTATGAAAGAAGTAAGAAAGAAGAAAAAAAGAAGTAAGAAAGAAGTAAGAAAGAAGTAAGAAAGAAGTAAGAAAGAAGTAAGAAAGAAGTAAGAAAGAAGTAAGAAAGAAGTAAGAAAGAAGTAAGAAAGAAGTAAGAAAGAAGAAAGAAAGAAGTAAGAAAGAAGAAAAAAAGAAGTAAGAAAGAAGTAAGAAAGAAAGAAGAAAGAAGTAAGAAAGAAAAAAGAAAGAAGAAAGAAGTAAGAAAGAAGTACGAAAGAAGTAAGAAAGAAGTAAGAAAGAAAGAAGTAAGAAAGAAGAAAGAAGTAAGAAAGAAGAAAGAAGTAAGAAAGAAGTATGAAAGAAGTAAGAAAGAAGAAAGAAAGAAGTAAGAAAGAAGTAAGAAAGAAGTAAAAAAGAAGTAAGAAAGAAGTAAGAAAGAAAGAAGAAAGAAGTAAGAAAGAAGTAAGAAAGAAGTAAGAAAGAAGTAAGAAAGAAGAAAGAAAGTAGTAAAAAGAATAAAGAAAGAAGTAAGAAAGAAGTAAAAAAGCAAGAAGAAAGAAGTAAGAAAGAATTAAGAAAGAAGTAAGAAAGAAGTAAGAAAGAAGTAAGAAAGAAGTTAGTAAGAAGTAAGATAGAAGTAAGAAAGAAGTAGGAAAGAAGTAAGAAAGAAGTAAGAAAGAAAGAAGAAAGAAGAAAGAAGAAAGAAAGAAGTATTAGAGAAGTAAGAAAGAAAGAAGTAAGAAAGAAGTAAGAAAGAAGTAAGAAAGAAGTTAGAAAGAAGCAAGAAAAAGTAAGAAAGAAGTTAGAAAGAAGTAAGAAAGAAGTAAGAAAGAAGAAAGAAAGAAGAAAGAAAGAAAGAAGAAGTAAGAAAGAAGTAAGAAAGAAGTAAGAAAGAAGTAAGAAAGAAGTAACAAAGAAGTAACAAAGAAAGAAGAAAGAAGTAAGAAAGAAGAAAGAAGTATGAAAGAAGTAAGAAGGAAGTAAGAAAGAAAGAAGTAAGAAAGAAGTAAGAAAGAAGTTAGAAAGAAGTAAGAAAGAAGTAAGAAAGAAGTAAGAAGGAATGAAGAAAGAAGTAAGAAAGTAGTAGGAAAGAAGTTAGAAAGAAGTAAGAAATAAAGAAGAAAGAAAGAAGAAAGAAGTAAGAAAGAAGTAAGGAAGAAGTAAGAAAGAAGAAAGAAAGAAGAAAGAAAGAAGAAAGAAAGAAGAAAGAAGTAAGAAAGAAGTAAGAAAGAAGTAGGAAAGAAGTAAGAAAGAAGAAAAAAGAAGTTAGAAAGAAGTAAGAAAGAAGAAAGAAAGAAGAAAGAAAGAAGAAAAAAAGAAGTAAGAAAGAAGAAAGAAAGATAGAAGAAAGAAGTAAGAATGAAGTAAGAAAGAAGTAAGAATGAAGTAAGAAAGAAGTAAGAAAGTAGTAAGAAAGAAGTAAGAAGGAATGAAGAAATAAACAAGAAAGAAAGAAGAAAGAAGAAAGAAAGAAGTAAGAAAGAAGAAAGAAAGAAGAAAGAAGTAAGAAAGAAGTAATAAAGAAGCAAGAAAGAAGTAAGAAAGAAGAAAGAAAGAATTAAGAAAGAAGTAAGAAAGAAGTAAGAAAGAAGTAAGAAAGAAGTTAGAAAGAAGTAAGAAAGAAGTAAGAAAGAAGTTAGAAAGAAGTAAGAAATAAGTAAGAAAGAAGTAAGAAAGAAGTAAGAAATAAGTAAGAAAGAGGTAAGAAAGAAAGAAGAAAGAAAGAAGAAAGAAAGAAGTAAGAAAGAAGTAAGAAAGAAGAAAAAAGAAGTTAGAATGAAGTAGGAAAGAAGTAAGAAAGGAGTAAGAAAGAAGAAAGAAAGAAGTAAGAAAGAAGTAAGAAAGAATTAAGAAGTAAGAAAGAAGTAAGAAAGAAGTAAGAAAGAAGAAAGAAAGAAGTAAGAAAGAAGTAAGAAAGAAGTAAGAAAGAAAGAAGTAAGAAAGAAGTAAGAAAGAAGTAAGGAAGAAGTAAGAAAGAGGTAAGAAGGAAGTAAGAAAGAAGTAAGAAAGAAAGAAGAAAGAAGTAAGAAAGAAAGAAGAAAGAAATATGAAAGAAGTAAGAAAGAAGAAAGAAAGAAGTAAGAAAGAAGAAAGAAAGAAAGAAGAAACAAGTAGGAAAGAAAGAAGAAAGAAGTAAGAAAGAAAGAAGAAAGAAGAAAGAAAGAAGTAAGAAAGAGGTAAGAAAGAAGTAAGAAAGAAGTAAGAAAGAAGTAAGAAAGAAAGAAGAAAGAAGTAAGAAAGAAGTAAGAAAGAATTAAGAAAGGAGAAAGAAAGAAGTAAGAAAGAAGAAAAAAGAAGAGAGAAAGAAGTAAGAAAGAAGTATGAAAGAAGTAAGAAAGAAGAAAAAAAGAAGTAAGAAAGAAGTAAGAAAGAAGTAAGAAAGAAGTAAGAAAGAAGTAAGAAAGAAGTAAGAAGGAATGAAGAAAGAAGTAAGAAAGAAGTAATAAAGAAGTAAGAAAGAAGTGAGAAAGAAGTAAGAAAGAAAGAAGAAAGAAAGAAGAAAGATGTAAGAAAGAAGTAAGAAAGATGTAAGAAAGAAGAAAGAAAGAAGAAAGAAGAAAGAAAGAAGAAAGAAGTAAGAAAGAAGTAAGAAAGAAGTAAGAAAGAAGAAAAAATAAGTTAGAAAGAAGTAAGAAAGAAGAAAGAAAGAAGTAAGAAAGAAGAAAAAAAGAAGTAAGAAAGAAGAAAGAAAGATAGAAGAAAGAAGTAAGAATGAAGGAAGAAAGAAGTAAGAAAGAAGTAAGAAAGAAGTAAGAAAGAAGTAAGAAGGAATGAAGAAAGAAACAAGAAAGAAAGAAGAAAGAAGAAAGAAAGAAGTAAGAAAGAAGAAAAAAAGAAGTAAGAAAGAAGTAAGAAAGAAAGAAGAAAGAAGTAAGAAAGAAGAAAGAAAGAAGAAAGAAGTAAGAAAGAAGTACGAAAGAAGTAAGAAAGAAGTAAGAAAGAAAGAAGTAAGAAAGAAGAAAGAAGTAAGAAAGAAGAAAGAAGTAAGAAAGAAGTAAGAAAGAAGTAAGAAAGAAATAAGAAAGAAGTAAGAAAGAAAGAAGAAAGAAGTAAGAAAGAAGTAAGAAAGAAGTAAGAAAGAAGAAAAAAGAAGTTAGAAAGAAGTAAGAAAGAAGTATGAAAGAAGTAAGAAAGAAGAAAGAAAGAAGTAAGAAAGAAGTAAGAAAGAAGTAAAAAAGAAGTAAGAAAGAAGTAAGAAAGAAAGAAGAAAGAAGTAAGAAAGAAGTAAGAAAGAAGTAAGAAAGAAGAAAGAAAGAAGTAAGAAAGAAGTTAGAAAGTAGTAAAAAGAATAAAGAAAGAAGTAAGAAAGAAGTAAGAAAGAAAGAAGAAAGAAGTAAGAAAGAATTAAGAAAGAAGTAAGAAAGAAGTAAGAAAGAAGTAAGAAAGAAGTTAGTAAGAAGTAAGATAGAAGTAAGAAAGAAGTAGGAAAGAAGTAAGAAAGAAGTAAGAAAGAAAGAAGAAAGAAGTAAGAAAGAAGAAAGAAAGAAGTATTAGAGAAGTAAGAAAGAAAGAAGTAAGAAAGAAGTAAGAAAGAAGTAAGAAAGAAGTTAGAAAGAAGCAAGAAAAAGTAAGAAAGAAGTTAGAAAGAAGTAAGAAAGAAGTAAGAAAGAAGAAAGAAAGAAGAGAAGAAAGAAAGAAGAAAGAAGTAAGCAAGAAGTAGGAAAGAAGTAAGAAAGAAGTAAGAAAGAAGTAAGAAAGAAGTAAGAAAGAAGTAACAAAGAAAGAAGAAAGAAGTAAGAAAGAAGAAAGAAGTATGAAAGAAGTAAGAAGGAAGTAAGAAAGAAAGAAGTAAGAAAGAAGTAAGAAAGAAGTTAGAAAGAAGTAAGAAAGAAGTAAGAAAGAAGTAAGAAAGAAGTAAGAAGGAATGAAGAAAGAAGTAAGAAAGTAGTAGGAAAGAAGTTAGAAAGAAGTAAGAAAGAAGTAAGAAAGAAGTAAGAAAAAAGTAAGAAAGAAGTAAGAAAGAAGTAAGAAAGAAAGAAGTAAGAAAGAAGTAAGAAAGAAGTAAGAAAGAAGTTAGAAAGAAGTAAGAAAGAAGTAGGAAAGAAGTTAGAAAGAAGTAAGAAATAAGTAAGAAAGAAGTAAGAAAGAAGTAAGAAAGAAGTAAGAAAAAGGTAAGAAAGAAAGAAGAAAGAAAGAAGAAAGAAAGAAAGAAGTAAGAAAGAAGAAAAAAGAAGAAAGAAAGAAGTAAGAAAGAAGTATGAAAGAAGTAAGAAAGAAGAAAAAAAGAAGTAAGAAAGAAGTAAGAAAGAAGTAAGAAAGAAGTAAGATAGAAGTAAGAAAGAAGCAGGAAAGAAGTAAGAAAGAAGTAAGAAAGAAAGAAGTAAGAAAGAAGTAATAAAGAAGTAAGAAAGATGTTAGAAAGAAGCAAGAAAGAAGTAAGAAAGAAGTAAGAAAGAAAGAAGAAAGAAGTAAGAAAGAAGAAAGAAGTATGAGAGAAGTAAGAAAGAAAGAAGTAAGAAAGAAGTAAGAAAGAAGTAAGAAAGAAGTTAGAAAGAAGCAAGAAAAAGTAAAAAAGAAGATAGAAAGAAGTAAGAAAGAAGTAAGAAAGAAGTTAGAAATAAGTAAGAAAGAAGTAAGAAAGAAGTAAGAAAGAAGTAAGAAAGAAGTAAGAAAGAAGTAAGAAAGAAAGAAGAAAGAAGTAAGAAAGAAGTAAGAAAGAAGTAAGAAAGAAGTAAGAAAGAAGTAAGAAAGAAGTAAGAAAGATGTAAGAAAGAAGTAAGAAAGAAAGATGAAAGAAGTAAGAAAGGAGAAAGAAGTATTAAAGAAGTAAGAAAGAAGTAAGAAAGAAAGAAGTAAGAAAGAAGTAAGAAAGAAGTTAGAAAGAAGTAAGAAAGAAGTAAGAAAGAAGTAAGAAGGAATGAAGAAAGAAGTAAGAAAGAAGTAGGAAAGAATTTAGAAAGAAGTAAGAAAGAAGTAAGAAAGAAGTAAGAAAGAAGTAAGAAAGAAGTAAGAAAGAAGTAAGAAAGAAAGAAGAAAGAAGTAAGAAAGAATAAAGAAGTATGAAAGAAGTAAGAAAGAAGTAAGAAAGAAAGAAGTAATAAAGAAATAAGAAAGAAGTATGAAAGAAGTTAGAAAGAAGTAAGAAAGAAGTAAGAAAGAAGTTAGAAAGAAGTAAGAAAGAAGTAAGAAAGAAGTAAGAAAGAAGTAAGAAAGAAGTAAGAAAGAGGTAAGAAAGAAAGAAGAAAGAAAGAAGAAAGAAAGAAGTAAGAAAGAAGTAAGAAAGAAGAAAAAAGAAGAAAGAAAGAAGTAAGAAAGAAGTATGAAAGAAGTAAGAAAGAAGTAAGAAAGAAGTAAGAAAGAAGTGAGAAAGAAGTAAGAAATAAAGAAGAAAGAAAGAAGAAAGAAGTAAGAAAGAAGTAAGGAAGAAGTAAGAAAGAAGAAAGAAAGAAGAAAGAAAGAAGAAAGAAAGAAGAAAGAAGTAAGAAAGAAGTAAGAAAGAAGTAAGAAAGAAGTAAGAAAGAAGAAAAAAGAAGTTAGAAAGAAGTAAGAAAGAAGAAAGAAAGAAGTAAGAAAGAAGAAAAAAAGAAGTAAGAAAGAAGAAAGAAAGATAGAAGAAAGAAGTAAGAATGAAGTAAGAAAGAAGTAAGAATGAAGTAAGAAAGAAGTAAGAAAGTAGTAAGAAAGAAGTAAGAAGGAATGAAGAAAGAAACAAGAAAGAAAGAAGAAAGAAAGAAGTAAGAAAGAAGAAAGAAAGAAGTAAGAAAGAAGTAAGAAAGAAGTAAGAAAGAAGAAAGAAAGAAGAAAGAAGTAAGAAAGAAGTAATAAAGAAGCAAGAAAGAAGTAAGAAAGAAGAAAGAAAGAATTAAGAAAGAAGAAAGAAAGAAGTAAAATAGAAGAAAGTTAGAAGTAAGAAAGATGTAAGAAAGAAAGAAGTAAGAAAGAAGTAAGAAAGAAGTAAGAAAGAAGTTAGAAAGAAGTAAGAAAGAAGTAAGAAAGAAGTTAGAAAGAAGTAAGAAATAAGTAAGAAAGAAGTAAGAAAGAAGTAAGAAATAAGTAAGAAAGAGGTAAGAAAGAAAGAAGAAAGAAAGAAGAAAGAAAGAAGTAAGAAAGAAGTAAGAAAGAAGAAAAAAGAAGTTAGAATGAAGTAGGAAAGAAGTAAGAAAGGAGTAAGAAAGAAGAAAGAAAGAAGTAAGAAAGAAGTAAGAAAGAATTAAGAAGTAAGAAAGAAGTAAGAAAGAAGTAAGAAAGAAGAAAGAAAGAAGTAAGAAAGAAGTAAGAAAGAAGTAAGAAAGAAAGAAGTAAGAAAGAAGTAAGAAAGAAGTAAGAAAGAAGTAAGAAAGAGGTAAGAAGGAAGTAAGAAAGAAGTAAGAAAGAAAGAAGAAAGAAGTAAGAAAGAAAGAAGAAAGAAATATGAAAGAAGTAAGAAAGAAGAAAGAAAGAAGTAAGAAGGAAGAAAAAATAAGTTAGAAAGAAGTAAGAAAGAAGAAAGAAAGAAGTAAGAAAGAAGAAAAAAAGAAGTAAGAAAGAAGAAAGAAAGATAGAAGAAAGAAGTAAGAATGAAGTAAGAAAGAAGTAAGAAAGAAGTAAGAAAGAAGTAAGAAAGAAGTAACAAAGAAGTAAGAAAGAAAGAAGAAAGAAGTAAGAAAGAAGAAAGAAGTATGAAAGAAGTAAGAAAGAAGTAAGAAAGAAAGAAGTAAGAAAGAAGTAAGAAAGAAGTTAGAAAGAAGTAAGAAAGAAGTAAGAAAGAAGTTAGAAAGAAGTAAGAAATAAGTAAGAAAGAAGTAAGAAAGAAGTAAGAAAGAAGTAAGAAAAAGGTAAGAAAGAAAGAAGAAAGAAAGAAGAAAGAAAGAAAGAAGTAAGAAAGAAGAAAAAAGAAGAAAGAAAGAAGTAAGAAAGAAGTATGAAAGAAGTAAGAAAGAAGAAAAAAAGAAGTAAGAAAGAAGTAAGAAAGAAGTAAGAAAGAAGTAAGATCGAAGTAAGAAAGAAGTAAGAAAGAAAGAAGTAAGAAAGAAGTAATAAAGAAGTAAGAAAGATGTTAGAAAGAAGCAAGAAAGAAGTAAGGAAGAAGTAAGAAAGAAAGAAGAAAGAAGTAAGAAAGAAGAAAGAAAGAGGTATGAGAGAAGTAAGAAAGAAAGAAGTAAGAAAGAAGTAAGAAAGAAGTAAGAAAGAAGTTAGAAAGAAGTAAGAAAGAAGTAAGAAAAAGGTAAGAAAGAAAGAAGAAAGAAAGAAGAAAGAAAGAAAGAAGTAAGAAAGAAGTAAGAAAGAAGTAAGAAAGAAGAAAAAATAAGTTAGAAAGAAGTAAGAAAGAAGAAAGAAAGAAGTAAGAAAGAAGAAAAAAAGAAGTAAGAAAGAAGAAAGAAAGATAGAAGAAAGAAGTAAGAATGAAGTAAGAAAGAAGTAAGAAAGAAGTAAGAAAGAAGTAAGAAAGAAGTAAGAAGGAATGAAGAAAGAAACAAGAAAGAAAGAAGAAAGAAGAAAGAAAGAAGTAAGAAAGAAGTAAGAAAGAAGTTAGAAAGAAGTAAGAAAGAAGTAAGAAAGAAGTAAGAAAGAAGTAAGAATGAATGAAGAAAGAAGTAAGAAAGTAGTAGGAAAGAAGTTAGAAAGAAGTAAGAAAGAAGTAAGAAAGAAGTAAGAAAAAAGTAAGAAAGAAGTAACAAAGAAGTAAGAAAGAAAGAAGAAAGAAGAAAGAAGTAAGAAAGAAGTAAGAAAGAAGTAAGAAAGAAGTAAGAAAGAAGAAAAAAGAAGTTAGAAAGAAGTAAGAAAGAAGAAAGAAAGAAGTAAGAAAGAAGAAAAAAAGAAGTAAGAAAGAAGAAAGAAAGATAGAAGAAAGAAGTAAGAATGAAGTAAGAAAGAAGTAAGAAAGTAGTAAGAAAGAAGTAAGAAGGAATGAAGAAAGAAACAAGAAAGAAAGAAGAAAGAAGAAAGAAAGAAGTAAGAAAGAAGAAAGAAAGAAGTAAGAAAGAAGTAAGAAAGAAGTAAGAAAGAAGAAAGAAAGAAGAAATAAGTAAGAAAGAAGTAATAAAGAAGCAAGAAAGAAGTAAGAAAGAAGAAAGAAAGAATTAAGAAAGAAGAAAGAAAGAAGTAAAATAGAAGAAAGTTAGAAGTAAGAAAGATGTAAGAAAGAAAGAAGTAAGAAAGAAGTAAGAAAGAAGTAAGAAAGAAGTTAGAAAGAAGTAAGAAAGAAGTAAGAAAGAAGTTAGAAAGAAGTAAGAAATAAGTAAGAAAGAAGTAAGAAAGAAGTAAGAAATAAGTAAGAAAGAGGTAAGAAAGAAAGAAGAAAGAAAGAAGAATGAAAGAAGTAAGAAAGAAGTAAGAAAGAAGAAAAAAGAAGTTAGAATGAAGTAGGAAAGAAGTAAGAAAGGAGTAAGAAAGAAGAAAGAAAGAAGTAAGAAAGAAGTAAGAAAGAATTAAGAATTAAGAAAGAAGTAAGAAAGAAGTAAGAAAGAAGAAAGAAAGAAGTAAGAAAGAGTAAGAAAGAAGTAAGAAAGAAAGAAGTAAGAAAGAAGTAAGAAAGAAGTAAGAAAGAAGTAAGAAAGAGGTAAGAAGGAAGTAAGAAAGAAGTAAGAAAGAAAGAAGAAAGAAGTAAGAAAGAAAGAAGAAAGAAATATGAAAGAAGTAAGAAAGAAGAAAGAAAGAAGTAAGAAAGAAGAAAGAAAGAAAGAAGAAACAAGTAGGAAAGAAAGAAGAAAGAAGTAAGAAAGAAAGAAGAAAGAAGAAAGAAAGAAGTAAGAAAGAGGTAAGAAAGAAGTAAGAAAGAAGTAAGAAAGAAGTAAGAAAGAAAGAAGAAAGAAGTAAGAAAGAAGTAAGAAAGAATTAAGAAAGGAGAAAGAAAGAAGTAAGAAAGAAGAAAAAAGAAGAAAGAAAGAAGTAAGAAAGAAGTATGAAAGAAGTAAGAAAGAAGAAAAAAAGAAGTAAGAAAGAAGTAAGAAAGAAGTAAGAAAGAAGTAAGAAAGAAGTAAGAAGGAATGAAGAAAGAAGTAAGAAAGAAGTAATAAAGAAGTAAGAAAGAAGTGAGAAAGAAGTAAGAAAGAAAGAAGAAAGAAAGAAGAAAGAAGTAAGAAAGAAGTAAGAAAGATGTAAGAAAGAAGAAAGAAGTAGGAAAGAAGTAAGAAAGAAGTAAGAAAGAAGTAAGAAAGAAGAAAAAATAAGTTAGAAAGAAGTAAGAAAGAAGTAAGAAAGAAGTTAGAAAGAAGTAAGAAATAAGTAAGAAAGAAGTAAGAAAGAAGTAAGAAATAAGTAAGAAAGAGGTAAGAAAGAAAGAAGAAAGAAAGAAGAAAGAAAGAAGTAAGAAAGAAGTAAGAAAGAAGAAAAAAGAAGTTAGAATGAAGTAGGAAAGAAGTAAGAAAGGAGTAAGAAAGAAGAAAGAAAGAAGTAAGAAAGAAGTAAGAAAGAATTAAGAAGTAAGAAAGAAGTAAGAAAGAAGTAAGAAAGAAGAAAGAAAGAAGTAAGAAAGAAGTAAGAAAGAAGTAAGAAAGAAAGAAGTAAGAAAGAAGTAAGAAAGAAGTAAGAAAGAAGTAAGAAAGAGGTAAGAAGGAA
The DNA here is from genome assembly GCF_036013475.1 of Columba livia. Lineage (NCBI taxonomy): Eukaryota > Metazoa > Chordata > Aves > Columbiformes > Columbidae > Columba > Columba livia. Next base: position 466,920 of record NW_027043063.1, read on the forward strand.
GTAAGAAAGAAGTAAGAAAGAAAGAAGAAAGAAGAAAGAAAGAAGAAAGAAATATGAAAGAAGTAAGAAAGAAGAAAGAAAGAAGTAAGAAAGAAGAAAGAAAGAAAGAAGAAACAAGTAGGAAAGAAAGAAGAAAGAAGTAAGAAAGAAAGAAGAAAGAAGAAAGAAAGAAGTAAGAAAGAGGTAAGAAAGAAGTAAGAAAGAAGTAAGAAAGAAGTAAGAAAGAAAGAAGAAAGAAGTAAGAAAGAAGTAAGAAAGAATTAAGAAAGGAGAAAGAAAGAAGTAAGAAAGAAGAAAAAAGAAGAAAGAAAGAAGTAAGAAAGAAGTATGAAAGAAGTAAGAAAGAAGAAAAAAAGAAGTAAGAAAGAAGTAAGAAAGAAGTAAGAAAGAAGTAAGAAAGAAGTAAGAAAGAAGTAAGAAGGAATGAAGAAAGAAGTAAGAAAGAAGTAATAAAGAAGTAAGAAAGAAGTGAGAAAGAAGTAAGAAAGAAAGAAGAAAGAAAGAAGAAAGAAGTAAGAAAGAAGTAAGAAAGATGTAAGAAAGAAGAAAGAAAGAAGAAAGAAGAAAGAAAGAAGAAAGAAGTAAGAAAGAAGTAAGAAAGAAGTAAGAAAGAAGTAAGAAAGAAGAAAAAATAAGTTAGAAAGAAGTAAGAAAGAAGAAAGAAAGAAGTAAGAAAGAAGAAAAAAAGAAGTAAGAAAGAAGAAAGAAAGATAGAAGAAAGAAGTAAGAATGAAGGAAGAAAGAAGTAAGAAAGAAGTAAGAAAGAAGTAAGAAAGAAGTAAGAAGGAATGAAGAAAGAAACAAGAAAGAAAGAAGAAAGAAGAAAGAAAGAAGTAAGAAAGAAGAAAAAAAGAAGTAAGAAAGAAGTAAGAAAGAAAGAAGAAAGAAGTAAGAAAGAAGAAAGAAAGAAGAAAGAAGTAAGAAAGAAGTACGAAAGAAGTAAGAAAGAAGTAAGAAAGAAAGAAGTAAGAAAGAAGAAAGAAGTAAGAAAGAAGAAAGAAGTAAGAAAGAAGTAAGAAAGAAGTAAGAAAGAAATAAGAAAGAAGTAAGAAAGAAAGAAGAAAGAAGTAAGAAAGAAGTAAGAAAGAAGTAAGAAAGAAGAAAAAAGAAGTTAGAAAGAAGTAAGAAAGAAGTATGAAAGAAGTAAGAAAGAAGAAAGAAAGAAGTAAGAAAGAAGTAAGAAAGAAGTAAAAAAGAAGTAAGAAAGAAGTAAGAAAGAAAGAAGAAAGAAGTAAGAAAGAAGTAAGAAAGAAGTAAGAAAGAAGTAAGAAAGAAGAAAGAAAGAAGTAAGAAAGAAGAAAGAAAGTAGTAAAAAGAATAAAGAAAGAAGTAAGAAAGAAGTAAGAAAGAAAGAAGAAAGAAGTAAGAAAGAATTAAGAAAGAAGTAAGAAAGAAGTAAGAAAGAAGTAAGAAAGAAGTAAGAAAGAAGTTAGTAAGAAGTAAGATAGAAGTAAGAAAGAAGTAGGAAAGAAGTAAGAAAGAAGTAAGAAAGAAAGAAGAAAGAAGTAAGAAAGAAGAAAGAAAGAAGTATTAGAGAAGTAAGAAAGAAAGAAGTAAGAAAGAAGTAAGAAAGAAGTAAGAAAGAAGTTAGAAAGAAGCAAGAAAAAGTAAGAAAGAAGTTAGAAAGAAGTAAGAAAGAAGTAAGAAAGAAGAAAGAAAGAAGAAAGAAAGAAAGAAGAAAGAAGTAAGCAAGAAGTAAGAAAGAAGTAAGAAAGAAGTAAGAAAGAAGTAAGAAAGAAGTAAGAAAGAAGTAACAAAGAAAGAAGAAAGAAGTAAGAAAGAAGAAAGAAGTATTAAAGAAGTAAGAAGGAAGTAAGAAAGAAAGAAGTAAGAATGAAGTAAGAAAGAAGTAAGAAAGAAGTTAGAAAGAAGTAAGAAAGAAGTAAGAAAGAAGTAAGAAGGAATGAAGAAAGAAGTAAGAAAGTAGTAGGAAAGAAGTTAGAAAGAAGTAAGAAAGAAGTAAGAAAGAAGTAAGAAAGAAGTAAGAAAGAAGTAAGAAAGAAGTAAGAAAGAAAGAAGTAAGAAAGAAGTAAGAAAGAAGTAAGAAAGAAGTTAGAAAGAAGTAAGAAAGAAGTAGGAAAGAAGTTAGAAAGAAGTAAGAAATAAGTAAGAAAGAAGTAAGAAAGAAGTAAGAAAGAAGTAAGAAAAAGGTAAGAAAGAAAGAAGAAAGAAAGAAGAAAGAAAGAAAGAAGTAAGAAAGAAGAAAAAAGAAGAAAGAAAGAAGTAAGAAAGAAGTATGAAAGAAGTAAGAAAGAAGAAAAAAGAAGTAAGAAAGAAGTAAGAAAGAAGTAAGAAAGAAGTAAGATAGAAGTAAGAAAGAAGTAGGAAAGAAGTAAGAAAGAAGTAAGAAAGAAAGAAGTAAGAAAGAAGTAAGAAAGAATTAAGAAGTAAGAAAGAAGTAAGAAAGAAGTAAGAAAGAAGAAAGAAAGAAGTAAGATAGAAATAAGAAAGAATTAAGAAAGAAAGAAGTAAGAAAGAAGTAAGAAAGAAGTAAGAAAGAAGTAAGAAAGAGGTAAGAAGGAAGTAAGAAAGAAGTAAGAAAGAAAGAAGAAAGAAGTAAGAAAGAAAGAAGAAAGAAATATGAAAGAAGTAAGAAAGAAGAAAGAAAGAAGTAAGAAAGAAGAAAGAAAGAAAGAAGAAACAAGTAGGAAAGAAAGAAGAAAGAAGTAAGAAAGAAAGAAGAAAGAAGAAAGAAAGAAGTAAGAAAGAGGTAAGAAAGAAGTAAGAAAGAAGTAAGAAAGAAGTAAGAAAGAAAGAAGAAAGAAGTAAGAAAGAAGTAAGAAAGAATTAAGAAAGGAGAAAGAAAGAAGTAAGAAAGAAGAAAAAAGAAGAAAGAAAGAAGTAAGAAAGAAGTATGAAAGAAGTAAGAAAGAAGAAAAAAAGAAGTAAGAAAGAAGTAAGAAAGAAGTAAGAAAGAAGTAAGAAAGAAGTAAGAAAGAAGTAAGAAGGAATGAAGAAAGAAGTAAGAAAGAAGTAATAAAGAAGTAAGAAAGAAGTGAGAAAGAAGTAAGAAAGAAAGAAGAAAGAAAGAAGAAAGAAGTAAGAAAGAAGTAAGAAAGAAGTAAGAAAGAAGTAAGAAAGAAATAAGAAAGAAGTAAGAAAGAAAGAAGAAAGAAGTAAGAAAGAAGTAAGAAAGAAGTAAGAAAGAAGAAAAAAGAAGTTAGAAAGAAGTAAGAAAGAAGTATGAAAGAAGTAAGAAAGAAGAAAGAAAGAAGTAAGAAAGAAGTAAGAAAGAAGTAAAAAAGAAGTAAGAAAGAAGTAAGAAAGAAAGAAGAAAGAAGTAAGAAAGAAGTAAGAAAGAAGTAAGAAAGAAGTAAGAAAGAAGAAAGAAAGAAGTAAGAAAGAAGAAAGAAAGTAGTAAAAAGAATAAAGAAAGAAGTAAGAAAGAAGTAAGAAAGAAAGAAGAAAGAAGTAAGAAAGAATTAAGAAAGAAGTAAGAAAGAAGTAAGAAAGAAGTAAGAAAGAAGTAAGAAAGAAGTTAGTAAGAAGTAAGATAGAAGTAAGAAAGAAGTAGGAAAGAAGTAAGAAAGAAGTAAGAAAGAAAGAAGAAAGAAGTAAGAAAGAAGAAAGAAAGAAGTATTAGAGAAGTAAGAAAGAAAGAAGTAAGAAAGAAGTAAGAAAGAAGTAAGAAAGAAGTTAGAAAGAAGCAAGAAAAAGTAAGAAAGAAGTTAGAAAGAAGTAAGAAAGAAGTAAGAAAGAAGAAAGAAAGAAGAAAGAAAGAAAGAAGAAAGAAGTAAGCAAGAAGTAAGAAAGAAGTAAGAAAGAAGTAAGAAAGAAGTAAGAAAGAAGTAAGAAAGAAGTAACAAAGAAAGAAGAAAGAAGTAAGAAAGAAGAAAGAAGTATGAAAGAAGTAAGAAGGAAGTAAGAAAGAAAGAAGTAAGAAAGAAGTAAGAAAGAAGTAAGAAAGAAGTTAGAAAGAAGTAAGAAAGAAGTAAGAAAGAAGTAAGAAGGAATGAAGAAAGAAGTAAGAAAGTAGTAGGAAAGAAGTTAGAAAGAAGTAAGAAAGAAGTAAGAAAGAAGTAAGAAAGAAGTAAGAAAGAAGTAAGAAAGAAGTAAGAAAGAAAGAAGTAAGAAAGAAGTAAGAAAGAAGTAAGAAAGAAGTTAGAAAGAAGTAAGAAAGAAGTAGGAAAGAAGTTAGAAAGAAGTAAGAAATAAGTAAGAAAGAAGTAAGAAAGAAGTAAGAAAGAAGTAAGAAAAAGGTAAGAAAGAAAGAAGAAAGAAAGAAGAAAGAAAGAAAGAAGTAAGAAAGAAGAAAAAAGAAGAAAGAAAGAAGTAAGAAAGAAGTATGAAAGAAGTAAGAAAGAAGAAAAAAAGAAGTAAGAAAGAAGTAAGAAAGAAGTAAGAAAGAAGTAAGATAGAAGTAAGAAAGAAGTAGGAAAGAAGTAAGAAAGAAGTAAGAAAGAAAGAAGTAAGAAAGAAGTAAGAAAGAATTAAGAAGTAAGAAAGAAGTAAGAAAGAAGTAAGAAAGAAGAAAGAAAGAAGTAAGAAAGAAGTAAGAAAGAAAGAAGTAAGAAAGAAGTAAGAAAGAAGTAAGAAAGAAGTAAGAAAGAGGTAAGAAGGAAGTAAGAAAGAAGCAAGAAAGAAAGAAGAAAGAAGTAAGAAAGAAAGAAGAAAGAAATATGAAAGAAGTAAGAAAGAAGAAAGAAAGAAGTAAGAAAGAAGAAAGAAAGAAAGAAGAAACAAGTAGGAAAGAAAGAAGAAAGAAGTAAGAAAGAAAGAAGAAAGAAGAAAGAAAGAAGTAAGAAAGAGGTAAGAAAGAAGTAAGAAAGAAGTAAGAAAGAAGTAAGAAAGAAAGAAGAAAGAAGTAAGAAAGAAGTAAGAAAGAATTAAGAAAGGAGAAAGAAAGAAGTAAGAAAGAAGAAAAAAGAAGAAAGAAAGAAGTAAGAAAGAAGTATGAAAGAAGTAAGAAAGAAGAAAAAAAGAAGTAAGAAAGAAGTAAGAAAGAAGTAAGAAAGAAGTAAGAAAGAAGTAAGAAAGAAGTAAGAAGGAATGAAGAAAGAAGTAAGAAAGAAGTAATAAAGAAGTAAGAAAGAAGTGAGAAAGAAGTAAGAAAGAAAGAAGAAAGAAAGAAGAAAGAAGTAAGAAAGAAGTAAGAAAGATGTAAGAAAGAAGAAAGAAAGAAGAAAGAAGAAAGAAAGAAGAAAGAAGTAAGAAAGAAGTAAGAAAGAAGTAAGAAAGAAGTAAGAAAGAAGAAAAAATAAGTTAGAAAGAAGTAAGAAAGAAGAAAGAAAGAAGTAAGAAAGAAGAAAAAAAGAAGTAAGAAAGAAGAAAGAAAGATAGAAGAAAGAAGTAAGAATGAAGGAAGAAAGAAGTAAGAAAGAAGTAAGAAAGAAGTAAGAAAGAAGTAAGAAGGAATGAAGAAAGAAGAAAGAAAGAAGAAAGAAGAAAGAAAGAAGTAAGAAAGAAGAAAAAAAGAAGTAAGAAAGAAGTAAGAAAGAAAGAAGAAAGAAGTAAGAAAGAAGAAAGAAAGAAGAAAGAAGTAAGAAAGAAGTACGAAAGAAGTAAGAAAGAAGTAAGAAAGAAAGAAGTAAGAAAGAAGAAAGAAGTAAGAAAGAAGAAAGAAATAAGAAAGAAGTAAGAAAGAAGTAAGAAAGAAATAAGAAAGAAGTAAGAAAGAAAGAAGAAAGAAGTAAGAAAGAAGTAAGAAAGAAGTAAGAAAGAAGAAAAAAGAAGTTAGAAAGAAGTAAGAAAGAAGTATGAAAGAAGTAAGAAAGAAGAAAGAAAGAAGTAAGAAAGAAGTAAGAAAGAAGTAAAAAAGAAGTAAGAAAGAAGTAAGAAAGAAAGAAGAAAGAAGTAAGAAAGAAGTAAGAAAGAAGTAAGAAAGAAGTAAGAAAGAAGAAAGAAAGAAGTAAGAAAGAAGAAAGAAAGTAGTAAAAAGAATAAAGAAAGAAGTAAGAAAGAAGTAAGAAAGAAAGAAGAAAGAAGTAAGAAAGAATTAAGAAAGAAGTAAGAAAGAAGTAAGAAAGAAGTAAGAAAGAAGTAAGAAAGAAGTTAGTAAGAAGTAAGATAGAAGTAAGAAAGAAGTAGGAAAGAAGTAAGAAAGAAGTAAGAAAGAAAGAAGAAAGAAGTAAGAAAGAAGAAAGAAAGAAGTATTAGAGAAGTAAGAAAGAAAGAAGTAAGAAAGAAGTAAGAAAAAAGTAAGAAAGAAGTTAGAAAGAAGTAAGAAAAAGTAAGAAAGAAGTTAGAAAGAAGTAAGAAAGAAGTAAGAAAGAAGAAAGAAAGAAGAAAGAAAGAAAGAAGAAAGAAGTAAGCAAGAAGTAAGCAAGAAGTAAGAAAGAAGTAAGAAAGAAGTAAGAAAGAAGTAAGAAAGAAGTAACAAAGAAAGAAGAAAGAAGTAAGAAAGAAGAAAGAAGTATGAAAGAAGTAAGAAGGAAGTAAGAAAGAAAGAAGTAAGAAAGAAGTAAGAAAGAAGTAAGAAAGAAGTTAGAAAGAAGTAAGAAAGAAGTAAGAAAGAAGTAAGAAGGAATGAAGAAAGAAGTAAGAAAGTAGTAGGAAAGAAGTTAGAAAGAAGTAAGAAAGAAGTAAGAAAGAAGTAAGAAAGAAGTAAGAAAGAAGTAAGAATGAAGTAAGAAAGAAAGAAGTAAGAAAGAAGTAAGAAAGAAGTAAGAAAGAAGTTAGAAAGAAGTAAGAAAGAAGTAGGAAAGAAGTTAGAAAGAAGTAAGAAATAAGTAAGAAAGAAGTAAGAAAGAAGTAAGAAAGAAGTAAGAAAAAGGTAAGAAAGAAAGAAGAAAGAAAGAAGAAAGAAAGAAAGAAGTAAGAAAGAAGAAAAAAGAAGAAAGAAATAAGTAAGAAAGAAGTATGAAAGAAGTAAGAAAGAAGAAAAAAAGAAGTAAGAAAGAAGTAAGAAAGAAGTAAGAAAGAAGTAAGATAGAAGTAAGAAAGAAGTAGGAAAGAAGTAAGAAAGAAGTAAGAAAGAAAGAAGTAAGAAAGAAGTAATAAAGAAGTAAGAAAGATGTTAGAAAGAAGCAAGAAAGAAGTAAGAAAGAAGTAAGAAAGAAAGAAGAAAGAAGTAAGAAAGAAGAAAGAAAGAAGTATGACAGAAGTAAGAAAGAAAGAAGTAAGAAAGAAGTAAGAAAGAAGTAAGAAAGAAGTTAGAAAGAAGCAAGAAAAAGTAAAAAAGAAGATAGAAAGATGTAAGAAAGAAGTAAGAAAGAAGTTAGAAATAAGTAAGAAAGAAGTAAGAAAGAAGTAAGAAAGAAGTAAGAAAGAAGTAAGAAAGAAGTAAGAAAGAAGTAAGAAAGAAAGAAGAAAGAAGTAAGAAAGAAGTAAGAAAGAAGTAAGAAAGAAGTAAGAAAGAAGTAAGAAAGATGTAAGAAAGAAGTAAGAAAGAAAGATGAAAGAAGTAAGAAAGGAGAAAGAAGTATGAAAGAAGTAAGAAAGAAGTAAGAAAGAAAGAAGTAAGAAAGAAGTAAGAAAGAAGTAAGAAAGAAGTTAGAAAGAAGTAAGAAAGAAGTAAGAAAGAAGTAAGAAGGAATGAAGAAAGAAGTAAGAAAGAAGTAGGAAAGAATTTAGAAAGAAGTAAGAAAGAAGTAAGAAAGAAGTAAGAAAACAGTAAGAAAGAAGTAAGAAAGAAGTAAGAAAGAAAGAAGAAAGAAGTAAGAAGGAATAAAGAAGTATGAAAGAAGTAAGAAAGAAGTAAGAAAGAAAGAAGTAATAAAGAAGTAAGAAAGAAGTAAGAAAGAAGTTAGAAAGAAGTAAGAAAGAAGTAATAAAGAAGTAAGAAAGAAGTGAGAAAGAAGTAAGAAAGAAGTAAGAAAGAAGTAAGAAAGAAGTAAGAAAGAGGTAAGAAAGAAAGAAGAAAGAAAGAAGAAAGAAAGAAGTAAGAAAGAAGTAAGAAAGAAGAAAAAAGAAGAAAGAAAGAAGAAAGAAAGAAGAAAGAAAGAAGAAAGAAGTAAGAAATAGGTAAGAAAGAAGTAAGAAAGAAGTAAGAAAGAAGAAAAAGAAGTTAGAAAGAAGTAAGAAAGAAGAAAGAAAGAAGTAAGAAAGAAGAAAAAAAGAAGTAAGAAAGAAGAAAGAAAGATAGAAGAAAGAAGTAAGAATGAAGTAAGAAAGAAGTAAGAATGAAGTAAGAAAGAAGTAAGAATGAAGTAAGAAAGAAGTAAGAAAGTAGTAAGAAAGAAGTAAGAAGGAATGAAGAAAGAAACAAGAAAGAAAGAAGAAAGAAGAATGAGAGAAGTAAGAAAGAAGAAAGAAAGAAGTAAGAAAGAAGTAAGAAATAAGTAAGAAAGAAGAAAGAAAGAAGAAAGAAGTAAGAAAGAAGTAATAAAGAAGCAAGAAAGAAGTAAGAAAGAAGAAAGAAATAATTAAGAAAGAAGAAAGAAAGAAGTAAAATAGAAGAAAGTTAGAAGTAAGAAAGATGTAAGAAAGAAAGAAGTAAGAAAGAAGTAAGAAAGAAGTAAGAAAGAAGTTAGAAAGAAGTAAGAAAGAAGTAAGAAAGAAGTTAGAAAGAAGTAAGAAATAAGTAAGAAAGAAGTAAGAAAGAAGTAAGAAATAAGTAAGATAGAGGTAAGAAAGAAAGAAGAAAGAAAGAAGAAAGAAAGAAGTAAGAAAGAAGTAAGAAAGAAGAAAAAAGAAGTTAGAATGAAGTAGGAAAGAAGTAAGAAAGGAGTAAGAAAGAAGAAAGAAAGAAGTAAGAAAGAAGTAAGAAAGAATTAAGAAGTAAGAAAGAAGTAAGAAAGAAGTAAGAAAGAAGAAAGAAAGAAGTAAGAAAGAAGTAAGAAAGAAGTAAGAAAGAAAGAAGTAAGAAAGAAGTAAGAAAGAAGTAAGAAAGAAGTAAGAAAGAGGTAAGAAGGAAGTAAGAAAGAAGTAAGAAAGAAAGAAGAAAGAAGTAAAGAAAGAAAGAAGAAAGAAATATGAAAGAAGTAAGAAAGAAGAAAGAAAGAAGTAAGAAAGAAGAAAGAAAGAAAGAAGAAACAAGTAGGAAAGAAAGAAGAAAGAAGTAAGAAAGAAAGAAGAAAGAAGAAAGAAAGAAGTAAGAAAGAGGTAAGAAAGAAGTAAGAAAGAAGTAAGAAAGAAGTAAGAAAGAAAGAAGAAAGAAGTAAGAAAGAAGTAAGAAAGAATTAAGAAAGGAGAAAGAAAGAAGTAAGAAAGAAGAAAAAAGAAGAGAGAAAGAAGTAAGAAAGAAGTATGAAAGAAGTATGAAAGAAGAAAAAAAGAAGTAAGAAAGAAGTAAGAAAGAAGTAAGAAAGAATTAAGAAAGAAGTAAGAAAGAAGTAAGAAGGAATGAAGAAAGAAGTAAGAAAGAAGTAATAAAGAAGTAAGAAAGAAGTGAGAAAGAAGTAAGAAAGAAAGAAGAAAGAAAGAAGAAAGAAGTAAGAAAGAAGTAAGAAAGATGTAAGAAAGAAGAAAGAAAGAAGAAAGAAGAGAGAAAGAAGAAAGAAGTAAGAAAGAAGTAAGAAAGAAGTAAGAAAGAAGTAAGAAAGAAGAAAAAATAAGTTAGAAAGAAGTAAGAAAGAAGAAAGAAAGAAGTAAGAAAGAAGAAAAAAAGAAGTAAGAAAGAAGAAAGAAAGATAGAAGAAAGAAGTAAGAATGAAGGAAGAAAGAAGTAAGAAAGAAGTAAGAAAGAAGTAAGAAAGAAGTAAGAAGGAATGAAGAAAGAAACAAGAAAGAAAGAAGAAAGAAGAAAGAAAGAAGTAAGAAAGAAGAAAAAAAGAAGTAAGAAAGAAGTAAGAAAGAAAGAAGAAAGAAGTAAGAAAGAAGAAAGAAAGAAGAAAGAAGTAAGAAAGAAGTACGAAAGAAGTAAGAAAGAAGTAAGAAAGAAAGAAGTAAGAAAGAAGAAAGAAGTAAGAAAGAAGAAAGAAGTAAGAGAGAAGTAAGAAAGAAGTAAGAAAGAAATAAGAAAGAAGTAAGAAAGAAAGAAGAAAGAAGTAAGAAAGAAGTAAGAAAGAAGTAAGAAAGAAGAAAAAAGAAGTTAGAAAGAAGTAAGAAAGAAGTATGAAAGAAGTAAGAAAGAAGAAAGAAAGAAGTAAGAAAGAAGTAAAAAAGAAGTAAAAAAGAAGTAAGAAAGAAGTAAGAAAGAAAGAAGAAAGAAGTAAGAAAGAAGTAAGAAAGAAGTAAGAAAGAAGTAAGAAAGAAGAAAGAAAGAAGTAAGAAAGAAGAAAGAAAGTAGTAAAAAGAATAAAGAAAGAAGTAAGAAAGAAGTAAGAAAGAAAGAAGAAAGAAGTAAGAAAGAATTAAGAAAGAAGTAAGAAAGAAGTAAGAAAGAAGTAAGAAAGAAGTTTGTAAGAAGTAAGATAGAAGTAAGAAAGAAGTAGGAAAGAAGTAAGAAAGAAGTAAGAAAGAAAGAAGAAAGAAGTAAGAAAGAAGAAAGAAAGAAGTATTAGAGAAGTAAGAAAGAAAGAAGTAAGAAAGAAGTAAGAAAGAAGTAAGAAAGAAGTTAGAAAGAAGCAAGAAAAAGTAAGAAAGAAGTTAGAAAGAAGTAAGAAAGAAGTAAGAAAGAAGAAAGAAAGGAGAAAGAAAGAAAGAAGAAAGAAGTAAGCAAGAAGTAAGAAAGAAGTAAGAAAGAAGTAAGAAAGAAGTAAGAAAGAAGTAACAAAGAAAGAAGAAAGAAGTAAGAAAGAAGAAAGAAGTATGAAAGAAGTAAGAAGGAAGTAAGAAAGAAAGAAGTAAGAAAGAAGTAAGAAAGAGGTTAGAAAGAAGTAAGAAAGAAGTAAGAAAGAAGTAAGAAAGAAGTAAGAAGGAATGAAGAAAGAAGTAAGAAAGTAGTAGGAAAGAAGTTAGAAAGAAGTAAGAAAGAAGTAAGAAAGAAGTAAGAAAAAAGTAAGAAAGAAGTAAGAAAGAAGTAAGAAAGAAAGAAGTAAGAAAGAAGTAAGAAAGAAGTAAGAAAGAAGTTAGAAAGAAGTAAGAAAGAAGTAGGAAAGAAGTTAGAAAGAAGTAAGAAATAAGTAAGAAAGAAGTAAGAAAGAAGTAAGAAAGAAGTAAGAAAAAGGTAAGAAAGAAAGAAGAAAGAAAGAAGAAAGAAAGAAAGAAGTAAGAAAGAAGAAAAAAGAAGAAAGAAAGAAGTAAGAAAGAAGTATGAAAGAAGTAAGAAAGAAGAAAAAAAGAAGTAAGAAAGAAGTAAGAAAGAAGTAAGAAAGAAGTAAGATAGAAGTAAGAAAGAAGTAGGAAAGAAGTAAGAAAGAAGTAAGAAAGAAAGAAGTAAGAAAGAAGTAATAAAGAAGTAAGAAAGATGTTAGAAAGAAGCAAGAAAGAAGTAAGAAAGAAGTAAGAAAGAAAGAAGAAAGAAGTAAGAAAGAAGAAAGAAGGAAGTATGAGAGAAGTAAGAAAGAAAGAAGTAAGAAAGAAGTAAGAAAGAAGTAAGAAAGAAGTTAGAAAGAAGCAAGAAAAAGTAAAAAAGAAGATAGAAAGAAGTAAGAAAGAAGTAAGAAAGAAGTTAGAAATAAGTAAGAAAGAAGTAAGAAAGAAGTAAGAAAGAAGTAAGAAAGAAGTAAGAAAGAAGTAAGAAAGAAAGAAGAAAGAAGTAAGAAAGAAGAAAAAAAGAAGTAAGAAAGAAGAAAGAAAGATAGAAGAAAGAAGTAAGAATGAAGGAAGAAAGAAGTAAGAAAGAAGTAAGAAAGAATTAAGAAAGAAGTAAGAAGGAATGAAGAAAGAAACAAGAAAGAAAGAAGAAATAAGAAAGAAAGAAGTAAGAAAGAAGAAAAAAAGAAGTAAGAAAGAAGTAAGAAAGAAAGAAGAAAGAAGTAAGAAAGAAGAAAGAAAGAAGAAAGAAGTAAGAAAGAAGTACGAAAGAAGTAAGAAAGAAGTAAGAAAGAAAGAAGTAAGAAAGAAGAAAGAAGTAAGAAAGAAGAAAGAAGTAAGAAAGAAGTAAGAAAGAAGTAAGAAAGAAATAAGAAAGAAGTAAGAAAGAAAGAAGAAAGAAGTAAGAAAGAAGTAAGAAAGAAGTAAGAAAGAAGAAAAAGAAGTTAGAAAGAAGTAAGAAAGAAGTATGAAAGAAGTAAGAAAGAAGAAAGAAAGAAGTAAGAAAGAAGTAAGAAAGAAGTAAAAAAGAAGCAAGAAAGAAGTAAGAAAGAAAGAAGAAAGAAGTAAGAAAGAAGTAAGAAAGAAGTAAGAAAGAAGTAAGAAAGAAGAAAGAAAGAAGTAAGAAAGAAGAAAGAAAGTAGTAAAAAGAATAAAGAAAGAAGTAAGAAAGAAGTAAGAAAGAAAGAAGAAAGAAGTAAGAAAGAAAGAAGAAAGAAGTAAGAAGGAAGAAAGAAAGAAGTATTAGAGAAGTAAGAAAGAAAGAAGTAAGAAAGAAGTAAGAAAGAAGTAAGAAAGAAGTTAGAAAGAAGCAAGAAAAAGTAAGAAAGAAGTTAGAAAGAAGTAAGAAAGAAGTAAGGAAGAAGAAAGAAAGAAGAAAGAAAGAAAGAAGAAAGAAGTAAGCAAGAAGTAAGAAAGAAGTAAGAAAGAAGTAAGAAAGAAGTAAGAAAGAAGTAACAAAGAAAGAAGAAAGAAGTAAGAAAGAAGAAAGAAGTATGAAAGAAATAAGAAGGAAGTAAGAAGAAAGAAGTAAGAAAGAAGTAAGAAAGAAGTTAGAAAGAAGTAAGAAAGAAGTAAGAAAGAAGTAAGAAAGAAGTAAGAAGGAATGAAGAAAGAAGTAAGAAAGTAGTAGGAAAGAAGTTAGAAAGAAGTAAGAAAGAAGTAAGAAAGAAGTAAGAAAAAAGTAAGAAAGAAGTAAGAAAGAAGTAAGAAAGAAAGAAGTAAGAAAGAAGTAAGAAAGAAGTAAGAAAGAAGTTAGAAAGAAGTAAGAAAGAAGTAGGAAAGAAGTTAGAAAGAAGTAAGAAATAAGTAAGAAAGAAGTAAGAAAGAAGTAAGAAAGAAGTAAGAAAAAGGTAAGAAAGAAAGAAGAAAGAAAGAAGAAAGAAAGAAAGAAGTAAGAAAGAAGAAAAAAGAAGAAAGAAAGAAGTAAGAAAGAAGTATGAAAGAAGTAAGAAAGAAGAAAAAAAGAAGTAAGAAAGAAGTAAGAAAGAAGTAAGAAAGAAGTAAGATAGAAGTAAGAAAGAAGTAGGAAAGAAGTAAGAAAGAAGTAAGAAAGAAAGAAGTAAGAAAGAAGTAATAAAGAAGTAAGAAAGATGTTAGAAAGAAGCAAGAAAGAAGTAAGAAAGAAGTAAGAAAGAAAGAAGAAAGAAGTAAGAAAGAAGAAAGAAAGAAGTATGACAGAAGTAAGAAAGAAAGAAGTAAGAAAGAAGTAAGAAAGAAGTAAGAAAGAAGTTAGAAAGAGCAAGAAAAGTAAAAAGAAGATAGAAAGATGTAAGAAAGAAGTAAGAAAGAAGTTAGAAATAAGTAAGAAAGAAGTAAGAAAGAAGTAAGAAAGAAGTAAGAAAGAAGTAAGAAAGAAGTAAGAAAGAAAGAAGAAAGAAGTAAGAAGAAGTAAGAAAGAAGTAAGAAAGAAGTAAGAAAGATGTAAGAAAGAAGTAAGAAAGAAGATGAAAGAAAGATGAAGAAGTAAGAAGAGAAAGAAGTATGAAAGAAGTAAGAAGAGAAGAAGAAGAGTAAGAAGAAGTAAGAAGTAAAAGAAGTAAGAAAGAAGTAGAAAGAAGTAAGAAAGAAGTAAGAAAGAAGTAAGAAGGAATGAAGAAAGAAGTAGAAAGAAGGAAGAAAAGAAAGAAACAAGAAAGAAGAATAAGAAGAAAGAAGAAGAAGAAGAAAAGAAGTAAGAAAGAAAGAAGTAAGAAAGAAGTAAGAAAGAAGAAGAAAGAAGAAGAAAGAAGAAGAAAGAAGTAAGAAAGAAGAAAGAAAGAAGTAAGAAAGAAGAAGTAAGAAAGAAGAAGAAGTAAGAAAGAAGAAAGAAGTAGAAGAAGTAAGAAAGAAGTAAGAAAGAAGTAAGAAGAAAGAAGAAGTAAGAAAGAAGAAGAAAGAAGTAAGAAAGAAGTAAGAAAGAAGTAAGAAAGAAGAAAAAGAAGTTAGAAAGAAGTAAGAAGTAATGAAGAAAGAAGAATGAAAGAAGTAAGAAAGAAGTAAGAAAGAAGTAAGAAGTAAGAAGAAGAAAAGAAGAAGAAAGAAGTAAGAAAGAAGAAGAAAGAGTAAGAAGTAAGAAAGAAGTAAGAAAGAAGTAAGAAAGAAGAAAGAAAGAAGTAAGAAGAAGAAGAAAGAAGTAAGAAAGAAGTAAAGAAAGAAGTAAGAAAGAAGTAAGAAAGAAAGAAGAAAGAAGTAAGAAAGAAAGAAGAAAGAAGTAAGAAGGAAGAAAGAAAGAAGTATTAGAGAAGTAAGAAGAAGAAGTAAGAAAGAAGTAAGAAAGAAGTAAGAAAGAAGTTAGAAGAAGAAAAGTAAGAAAGAAGTTAGAAAGAAGTAAGAAAGAGTAAGGAAGAAGAAAGAAAGAAGAAAGAAAGAAAGAAGAAAGAAGTAAGCAAGAAGTAAGAAAGAAGTAAGAAAGAAGTAAGAAAGAAGTAAGAAAGAAGTAACAAAGAAAGAAGAAAGAAGTAAGAAAGAAGAAAGAAGTATGAAAGAAATAAGAAGGAAGTAAGAAAGAAAGAAGTAAGAAAGAAGTAAGAAAGAAGTTAGAAAGAAGTAAGAAAGAAGTAAGAAAGAAGTAAGAAAGAAGTAAGAAGGAATGAAGAAAGAAGTAAGAAAGTAGTAGGAAAGAAGTTAGAAAGAAGTAAGAAAGAAGTAAGAAAGAAGTAAGAAAAAGTAAGAAAGAAGTAAGAAAGAAGTAAGAAAGAAAGAAGTAAGAAAGAAGTAAGAAAGAAGTAAGAAAGAAGTTAGAAAGAAGTAAGAAAGAAGTAGGAAAGAAGTTAGAAAGAAGTAAGAAAGAAGTAAGAAAGAAGTAAGAAAGAAGTAAGAAAGAAGTAAGAAAAAGGTAAGAAAGAAAGAAGAAGAAAGAAGAAAGAAAGAAAGAAGTAAGAAAGAAGAAAAAAGAAGAAAGAAAGAAGTAAGAAAGAAGTATGAAAGAAGTAAGAAAGAAGAAAAAAAGAAGTAAGAAAGAAGTAAGAAAGAAGTAAGAAAGAAGTAAGATAGAAGTAAGAAAGAAGTAGGAAAGAAGTAAGAAAGAAGTAAGAAAGAAAGAAGTAAGAAAGAAGTAATAAAGAAGTAAGAAAGATGTTAGAAAGAAGCAAGAAAGAAGTAAGAAAGAAGTAAGAAAGAAAAAAGAAAGAAGTAAGAAAGAAGAAAGAAAGAAGTATGACAGAAGTAAGAAAGAAAGAAGTAAGAAAGAAGTAAGAAAGAAGTAAGAAAGAAGTTAGAAAGAAGCAAGAAAAAGTAAAAAAGAAGATAGAAAGATGTAAGAAAGAAGTAAGAAGAAGTTAGAAATAAGTAAGAAAGAAGTAAGAAAGAAGTAAGAAAGAAGTAAGAAAGAAGTAAGAAAGAAGTAAGAAAGAAAGAAGAAAGAAGTAAGAAGAAGTAGAAAGAAGTAAGAAAGAAGTAAGAAAGAAGTAAGAAAGATGTAAGAAAGAAGTAAGAAAGAAAGATGAAAGAAGTAAGAAAGGAGAAAGAAGTATGAAAGAAGTAAGAAAGAAGTAAGAAAGAAGAAGTAAGAAGAAGTAAGAAAGAAGTAAGAAAGAAGTTAGAAAGAAGTAAGAAAGAAGTAAGAAAGAAGTAAGAAGGATGAAGAAAGAAGTAAGAAAGAAGTAGGAAAGAATTTAGAAAGAAGTAAGAAAGAAGTAAGAAAGAAGTAAGAAAACAGTAAGAAAGAAGTAAGAAAGAAGTAAGAAAGAAAGAAGAAAGAAGTAAGAAGGAATAAAGAAGTATGAAGAAGTAAGAAAGAAGTAAGAAAGAAAGAAGTAATAAAGGAAGTAAGAAAGAAGTAAGAAGAGGTAAGAAAGAAAGAAGAAAGAAAGAAGAAAGAAAGAAGTAAGAAGAAGTAAGAAAGAAGAAAAAAGAAGAAAGAAAGAAGTAAGAAAGAAGTATGAAAGAAGTAGAAGAAGAAAGAAGTAAGAAGAAGTAAGAAAGAAGTAAGAAAGAAGTAAGAAAGAAGTAAGAAAGAAGTAAGAAGGAATGAAGAAAGAAGTAAGAAAGAAGTAAGAAAGAAGTAAGAAGAAGAAGAAAGAAGTAAGAAAGTAGAAGAGTAAGAAAGAAGTAAGAAAGAAGAAAAAGAAGTTAGAAAGAAGTAAGAAAGAAGAAAGAAAGAATAAGAAAGAAGAAAAAAAGAAGTAAGAAGAAGAAAGAAGATAGAAGAAAGAAGTAAGATGAAGTAGAAGAATGAAAGAAGTAAGAAAGAAGTAAGAAAGTAGTAAGAAAGAAGTAAGAAGGAATGAAGAAAGAAACAAGAAAGAAAGAAGAAAGAAGAAAGAAGTAAGAAAGAAGAAAGAAAGAAGTAAGAAAGAAGTAAGAAAGAAGTAAGAAAGAAGAAAGAAAGAAGAAAGAAGTAAGAAAGAAGTATAAAGAAGCAAGAAAGAAGTAAGAAAGAAGAAAGAAAGATTAAGAAAGAAGAAAGAAAGAAGTAAAATAGAAGAAAGTTAGAAGTAAGAAAGATGTAAGAAAGAAAGAAGTAAGAAAGAAGTAAGAAAGAAGTAAGAAGAAGTTAGAAAGAAGTAAGAAAGAAGTAAGAAAGAAGTTAGAAAGAGTAAGAATAAGTAAGAAGAAGTAAGAAAGAAGTAAGAATAAGTAAGAAAGAGGTAAGAAAGAAAGAAGAAAGAAAGAAGAAAGAAAGAAGTAAGAAAGAAGTAAGAAAGAAGGAAAAAGAAGTTAGAATGAAGTAGGAAAGAAGTAAGAAAGGGAGTAAAGAAGAAAGAAGAAGTAAGAAAGAAGTAAGAAAGAATTAAGAAGTAAGAAAGAAGTAAGAAAGAAGTAAGAAAGAAGAAAGAAAGAAGTAAGAAAGAAGTAAGAAGAAGTAAGAAAGAAGAAGTAAGAAAGAAGTAGAAAGAAGTAAGAAAGAAGTAAGAAAGAGGTAAGAAAGGAAGTAAGAAAGAAGTAAGAAAGATAAGAAGAAAGAAGTAAGAAAGAAGAAGAAAGAAATATGAAAGAAGTAAGAAAGAAGAAAGAAAGAAGTAAGAAGAAGAAGAAAGAAAGAAGAAACAAGTAGGAAAGAAAGAAGAAAGAAGTAAGAAAGAAGAAGAAAGAAGAAAGAAAGAAGTAAGAAAGAGGTAAGAAAGAAGTAAGAAAGAAGTAAGAAAGAAGTAGAAAGAAAGAAGAAAGAAGTAAGAACAGAAGTAAGAAGATTAAGAAAGGAGAAGAAAGAAGTAAGAAAGAAGAAAAAAGAAGAGAGAAAGAAGTAAGAAAGAAGTAAGAAAGAAGTAAGAAAGAAGTAGAAAGGAATGAAGAAAGAAGTAAGAAAGAAGTAATAAAGAAGTAAGAAAGAAGTGAGAAAGAAGTAAGAAAGAAAGAAGAAAGAAA